>NC_085991.1:1384996-1567496 GCF_030014385.1 Trichomycterus rosablanca | reverse complement strand
ATGATTATTATTATTATTAATGATTATTATTATTATCAATTATTATTATTATTATTATTATTATTGTTATTATTATTATTAATGTTGTTGTTCTGAAAGTTCTCAGAAGAAACAGCTTGCTATCATGCCAGCCCACAGCTCCTAAATCCCGGGTTCATGTCTCAGTGGTGCCACAGGCCTGGCTGGGTGCTCTAAATACACAGTTGGGTGTGGGAAGAGTGGGTAGGGTATCTGGTTAAGGCCCCTGCACAAGTGGTGCAAGAATATTTCAGTCCAGCATGTTGCTGTATGTGTGATATACTTTGGTTCTATGTAGGAATCCACCACTGACTGGGGAAAAGAACAAGGTTATAAATTTACATGCATTTCTCAGGAGAGAGAGAGAGAGAGAGAGAGAGAGAGAGAGAGATGTAGAGAGAGAGAGATGTAGACCGGATGGTAGAATGGAGAATGGATCTAAGGTAGAAATAGTAATAAGATAAAGACAGTGGATATCAGTAGGGAGAGTAGATCTCAGTAAATAATAATGGATCTCAGAATGAGTTGATCACAGTACAGAGACTGGATCCTGTGTGGTACAGCATTTAAAATGAACCAGTATGTACTGCAGTAAAATCGTTCTTCACTTTACTCTTCACTCTAAAATAAGAACATCTTCAACATGCCGAAATCTTTGACTAATGAACCACCTTCTACCACCTTCACTGGCTCATTTGGTACGTGTCTGAGGGGGGCAGCCGCTTACAGTTTTGGTGTTTAACTTCTTTTGGTTGGACGTCTCTCATTAGCTTGATGATCAAGTCCAGGAGCAGTTTTTCCACTAGTTACATTCCAAAGTCAAAAAATATATATATATACACCGATCAGCCATAACATTAAAACCACCTCCTTGTTTCTACACTCACTGTCCATTTTATCAGCTCCACTTACCATATAGAAGCACTTTGTAGTTCTACAATTACTGACTGTAGTCCATCTATTTCTCTACATACTTTTTTACCCAGCTCTTACCCTGTTCTTCAATGGTCAGGACCCCCACAGGACCACCACAGAGCAGGTATTATTTAGGTGGTGGATCATTCTCAGCACAGCAGTGACACTGACATGGTGGTGGTGTGTTAGTGTGTGTTGTGCTGGTATGAGTGGAACAGACACTCAGTCCACTCACTGTCCACTCTATTAGACACTCCTACCTAGTCGGTCCACCTTGTAGATGTAAAGTCAGAGACGATCGCTCATCTATTGCTGCTGTTTGAGTCGGTCATCTTCTAGACCTTCATCAGTGGTCACAGGACGCTGCCCACGGGGCGCTGTTGGCTGGATGTTTTTGGTTGGTGGATGATTCTCAGTCCAGCAGTGATGGTGAGGTGTTTAAAAACTCCAGCAGCACTGCTGTGTTCTGATCCACTCATACCAGCACAACACACACTAACACACCACCACCATGTCAGTGTCACTGCAGTGCTGAGAATGATCCACCACCTAAATAATACCTGCTCTGTGGTGGTCCTGTGGGGGTCCTGACCATTGAAGAACAGCATGAAAGGGGGTAACAAAGCATGTAGAGAAACAGATGGACTACAGTCAGTAATTGTAGAACTACAAAGTGCTTCTATATGGTAAGTGGAGCTGATAATAAAATAGACAGTGAGTGTAGAAACAAGGCGGTGGTTTTAATGTTATGGCTGATCAGTGTATAATCTGTGTGTGTGTGTGTGTGTGTCCTTCACATAAGTGATTAAATTAAATTCAGTGCTGATGCTGATGCTGAACACACACTTCTTTAAGATACAGTGTTTATATATATATATATATATTATTCACAGGATATAGAAAACATAATGAAGTTATAGAAAGTTAGAGAAAGTAAAATTCAGTGTATCTGGGTTTTTTATTCACAGTGCCCAACAGATTTCATACAGGAACTGAAGGGATTTACCTCATTAATTTATAAAACATTTATTATTCTAATCTCCAGAGCTGAGCACGCCGAGTGAGTTTTACTAATCTAATAAACACTGAGAATCCTGCACACTCAGCTTTATAAAAATTCAACATTTTCACCCCACAGTCTCCAATTTATCAACTGTAAGAATTCTAACAACATTAAATATAACATAAAATCTATACAACGTTTTTACGAACAGAACTGGCCGTTTTGAGATCCTGGGTGTTTTTTTTTTACTGAATGTAAGTGCTTTGACGTTCCAAAGTATTGTGTAGTGTTTAAAAGTGGTCTGATTTCTTGTTTCTGGTGCTTTACTTTCTCAAAACGTTACAATCATGGCGTATCACCACCAAGCGGCTAACTCACAACACATAGTTGTGTCTGCTGGGTGAATACATTTGTAAATTTTTAATAGTGACCGAATACACGTGTCCTTGTTCATTTAAAATAAAAAATCGATACTATTCTGTTTACATTTATAAGCACAAAGTCAAAAGAAAAGAGCTCTCATTCACCAAAACACGGAATAAGAGCCGCACTACGCATGCTCCGATTCATGTCCGTAAGGAGCACAAAGTGCGTAAGGTGCGTCCGTACTTTAAGTACGTATAGTTTACACTATTATTTCCATAAAATCGCCCCTATTTCTGTATCTGCAAAGTATTCAAAAACGTACAATCTTCCAATGCTGACCAATGTGTGTTAGGATTATAACAACATAACAACATGACGCTACCACAGCAAAACCCAGCAGAGCAGGAGGAGAGGAGCGAGGTGAGAGCATGTAAGATGTGAGAGGAGCGGTGGAGTCTGTACACACATGATCTTTACTTTCTGATGAAACAGGAGAAACGTGCTTTTTTAGTGGAGAAAAAGTAAAACTGAAGTATTGATCCCATCACACTAGTATCGATCCAATACCAATATCAACGTTGATATCGATAATATCGTTATTTGGATCGATCCATCCAAAGCGGCGTTTTGATGTGAAGGTAGAGAATTCAACATCGTTTAAGTCTGGACATGCTGCAGCCTTTTAGATCACTATCTGTAGATGGAAGTAAACATTGAGACATTTCGTTATGTCTGCATGTTGACAACAAAAGTTAGATGTTTTACCACAGAAGTTGATGTTTTTACAGTTTACAGTACACAAACTCATGGTTTGAGAGTCCTCTAGGTGCGGACTGTCATGTGCCTTTTACTGAGCAGTGGCTTCTGTGAATTGTGGCGTGCTGCCTGGATGGTTGATCTACTGGTAGGTTCTCCCATCTCCACAAGGATATGCTGGAGCTCTGTCAGTTTGGCCAAGCGGCCAGCTCTAGGAAGAGTCCTGGTGGTTCCGAACTTCTTCCGCTGCAGAAATGTTTCTGTACCCTTCCCCAGATCTGTGTCTCGATACGATCCTGTCTCTGAGGTCTACAGACGATTCCTTGGACTTCAGCGGCTTCATCAGCTCCACTTACCATATAGAAGCACTTTGTAGTTTTACAATTACTGACTGTAGTCCATCTGTTTCTCTACATATTTTTTAACCCCCTTTCATGCTGTTCTTCAATGGTCAGGACCCCCACAGAGCAGGTATTATTTAGGTGGTGGATCATTCTCAGCACTGCAGTGACACTGACATGGTGGTGGTGTGTTAGTGTGTGTTGTGCTGGTATGAGTGGATCAGACACAGCAGCGCTGCTGGAGTTTTTAAACACCTCACTGTCACTGCTGGACTGAGAATCGTCCACCGACCAAAAATATCCACCCAACAGCGCCCCGTGGGCAGCGTCCTGTGACCACTGATGAAGGTCTAGAAGATGAGCGACTCAAACAGCAGCAATAGACGAGCGATCGTCTCTGACTTTACATCTACAAGGTGGACCGACTAGGTAGGAGTGTCTAATAGAGTGGACAGTGAGTGAACACGGTCTTGCTGTGTGTCTAATCCACTCATACCAGCACAACACACACTAACACACCACCACCATGTCAGTGTCACTGCAGTGCTGAGGAGAATGATCCACCACCTAAATAATACCTGCTCTGTGGTGGTCTTGTGGGGGTCCTGACCATTGAAGAATAGGGTGAAAGGGGGCTAATAAAGCATGTAGAGAAACAGATGGACTACAGTCAGTAATTGTAGAACTACAAAGTGCTTCTATATGGTAAGTGGAGCTGATCAAATGGACAGTGAGCGTAGAAACAAGCGTGTGATGTATTTTACTTTGTTTTTAGCTTGTACGCTAACACCAACATTTATCTGCAGCGTGGTTAAATTTCTCGTTCGTATCTCGACGTTTTCTTTCTTCTTCTGTTTTTCTTTCTCTTTGATCATTTGTTTTAGTGACAGTAACGCTGAATATCAGATCTGTGATAATCACTCACATCAGTCTCTTTCATCTTACTAGCTTTCATCTATATATCACACACACACACACACACACACACACACACACTCACTGACACGTCATATCCTTTTGTCCTGGCTGGTGTATAATAAGCGCTGACTCCACACAATAAACTCGGCCGTCATAAAACTTTTCCATAAATAGCCTCACATCACATCACATCACACGTCCCTCCGTCTCTGTTTATTAGATGCGTTTTAAATCCAGGGACGGTCAGAAAGACAATATGGGGTCCTCAAGCAACACCTGAATCTCTCAGGTCCCCTCCAGTTCCTGTACAGACGCCTCAAACTACCAGTCAGAGGTTTCTGGTCTTTTCCCACCCGGCAGACTTAATGTACAATTTTTGTCTACTGCAGGCACACTGCCAATTATGCCCGCTAAGAGGGCGCCCAGCCAACTGGTAGCAGAGCTGAGGGTCGAACTCGGAGAGTTTAAT
Organism: Trichomycterus rosablanca; assembly: GCF_030014385.1. Lineage (NCBI taxonomy): Eukaryota > Metazoa > Chordata > Actinopteri > Siluriformes > Trichomycteridae > Trichomycterus > Trichomycterus rosablanca. The sequence goes on along the minus strand of NC_085991.1, from coordinate 1,562,710 downwards.
AATCATCTATTCTTGAAAAGTTGGGCCAGCATCAGCAACTGTGCAATTCTGTAGGGCTCAAACTCAAGCAACCATCTGATTACAAACATGTCAGACATCCATCATTAAATCCATCCTGTTACTGAGGGACATTTTGTCTTTTTGTGTACTTGACATCCAGGGATTCTGTTGGGCCAACATTAGACATCCGTCTGTCTGTCCATTCATCCATCTATCCATTCATTCATCTGTCTATCTTTCTGTCCGTCCATCCATCAATCAATTCATCTATCTAGCTATCTATTTATCTATCTGTCCGTCCGTCCGTCCGTCTGTCTATCTATCCGTCTGTCCGTCCGTCCATCAATCAATTCATCTGTCTGTCTGTCTGTCTGTCTGTCCGTCCGTCCGTCTGTCTATCTATCTGCCTTTCTGTCTGTCTGTCTGTCTATCTATCTATCTACCTACCTACCTTTCTGTCTGTCTGTCCGTCTGTCTGTCTGTCTATCCATCCATCCATCCATTCATTCATCTATCTATCTATCTGTCTGTCTGTCAGTCTGTCTATCCATCTGTCTGTCCATATGTCTGTCTATCTATCTATCTATCTATCTATCTATCTATCTATCTATCTATCTATCTATCTATCTATCTATCTATCCATCTGTCTATCCGTATGTCCGTCTATCTGTCTATCCATCCATCTGTCTATTATTAGTAGTTGTTTCTACTAGGTCACCAGTTTCATTACAAGCCCAAGTGGCAAATCTACCTACTGCATGTGTTGACCTATATAAAGAATCCAAAATGCATCCAAAGATGGGATGTCTATTAAGCTCATGTCATGCTGACTAACTAATTACAGAGTTATTAGACCTCCAATCACCCTCAAATCCACTTTGGGCCGATGAGTGACTTTCACTGCAGGATGTGACTTTGTTCTGCTCAAAACAGCTCGAGGTAACGCCTAGCTCACATTCACAAATGTGCATGAGCAAAGCTGGACTTGACTTTTAGATTGTTAATCCGTTCTACACTGTAATAGGAACATAACATCAACGCCCGGACTGAAATCTGAGCTGTTTATGAAATGTAAACACTTAAACATCAAAGCAAATGAAGCAGTTTAAATAACTGTTCTTCTATGGGCTGTGAGTTTGGAATGGAATCTGGGTGTTTTCTTCTGATATATGAGCTACATCACTTGAACCTTTTCAGCCTGGAAGTTCTCAGGAGTGTGTCAGTGATGTAGTGTTACACTGCCCCCTGGTACATACATCAGTAATTACATCCAGCTCCTCTGATTAAAGGTCCAGTCTGAATCTTCTTCAGTTCTTCTGCAGAATCGGTGCCATTTCCGTCCCCAGCACGTTATATGTATAAATGTAGATGTAAATTAACTTCAAAATGCATTTTTAATTGAGTAAAGTGTCCTGCACATTGATCTAACTACAAATGTAGGAGATATAATTTAAAACGTTCATAAAAACTCCCTATAACACTAAACAATAGTAATAGTTCACGTCCCCTCTCTCTAACACAACATTTTACAGTGAAATATAATATAACAGAGTAAAATGTGTCAGAAATGCTTTTCTCCTGCAGTGTTCGGTGACTCCAGATCACATCCATGTTTTTCATCTTTATTTTCCATCAGAAATGTAGAATAATGTGGTTAAAATCCCCTCAGTCCTGTTACCCTCACATATTCATCCTTCTGATCATAAACATGTGAGAATATTCTCATCAATCAGGTCACATTTAGTACAGAAATGTTCATTATCTGTATCTACTAAAGCACACAGGAAGAGCATTAGTAGGTTCTCCCCTGTTTTTCCCCTGTATGTTTGATAATATATATAAAAGAAGTGACTCTGACTGAGAAGATTCGTCTCCACGTTCATTCCTGTTACCCACATTTATTCTTTATTTTAGAAAGAACATTTTGTGATAAATCGCTAGACTGTGCCCGGTGTTCTGGTGCTTTAGCATGTTCTCCATGCTGCTATATTTCATATATTTACTAATTCTAGGTTAAAGTCTCTCAGTCCTGTTACTCATGTACAGCTTCATCTTCCACTTAAAAACCTTGTAATGAAACAAAGGTGCCCGAGATTCGACCCAAACACGTTCTGAGTGGTTAAGTGTGTGTGTTACTAGTTTCAGTGCTGAACAAAGATAAAAAATGAAGTTTTATTTCATCCACTTACTACACGCAAATGACACATTCGGCATTGTAGACCGCTGTTGATGTTATTGAAATAAATTTGAAGGCATGGAGGTGGATTTTTACACTTTTTGGGCTACAAGTGTCTTTTCTACTGCACATATAGAGGTTTACACACACTAACCATACCTCCAATCATGTGGCAGCGGTTCAGTGTATATAATAAGACAATAAAAAGGATGTGGGGGTTTTGAGTTATTGTGTAAGGGGCTGGATTTGCCCCCTATACAATAACTCAAGATCCCCCCCCCCCCACACACACACACACACCCTTTTCCCAGTACTGGACTCTACATTTCATTCTACACACATATGTATATATTTACATACAGAATATATATACATATTTTTTTTATTATATAGTTGTAATTGTCATAATGCTGTATAATAGTAATTGCATTTCATAGTTAATATTTTTGTTATAATTTTTATTTTTATTTTACACTCAAATTTCCCTCATGGGGATCAATAAAGGAATCTTATCTTAATACACGAATAAAAAAAAGACAAAAGTGAGTTGATTTAAGCAATGGACAAAAATGTGCTAATGTGTTTTGTTAATTTACACTGTTTCAAAAGAACTGGACATGTAATGATCTTGCTTGAAGGAGGGCACGTGTGTCTTTTGCTCCAGCGCTGAGTATTAGGATGGTTAAAGTGGCAAATTTTTTTCCAAGGATGACGATTGGAGATCTGGAAGTCCAAGGGTCCTTGGGAACATGCTAGTATACAGGGCATTAAGGACTTGATGAATTACTCTGATGTTTAAATAAAAAGCTAAATGTGGGTCATAACTGAATGGACAGTGATTAATGACATCAGATATATAGCTGACCTAAACCCTGTTAAAAAGCTGTGAGTGGAGCTAAAGAGGATCCACAAGTAAGGATCCAAGACACGGTTCTTTGATGTGGATCTCTGTGGCGACAAGCTTTCATCCTAACGTCTCTAACCAAGTTTACTTCAAAGTTTGGCTTGCTGGACCTTAAATAAATGTTTTAACATCATGGCAACAGTTTAGGAAAGTCCCTTCCTGTTCCAGCATGACTGTGCCTTAAAATACACCGATCAGCCATAACATTAAAACCACCTCTTTGTTTCTACACTCACTGTTCAATTTATCAGTTACAATTACTGACTGTATGCTTTGTTAGCCCCCTTTCATGCTGTTCTTCAATGGTCAGGACCCCCACAGAGCAGGTATTATTTAGGTGGTGGATGATTCTCAGCACTGCAGTGACACTGACATGGTGGTGGTGTGTTAGTGTGTGTTGTGCTGGTATGAGTGGATCAGACACAGCAGCGCTGCTGGAGTTTTTAAACACCTCACTGTCCCTGCTTGACTGAGAATCGTCCACCAACCAAAAATATCCACCCGACAGCGCCCCGTGGGCAGCGTCCTGTGACCACTGATGAAAGGTCTAGAAGATGACCGACTCAAACAGCAGCAATAGATGAGCGATCGTCTCTGACTTTACATCTACAAGGTGGACCGACTAGGTAGGAGTGTCTAATAGAGTGAACAGTGAGTGGACACGGTGTTTAAAAACTCCAGCAGCGCTGCTGTGTCTGATCCACTCATACCAGCACAACACACACTAACACACCACCACCATGTCAGTGTCACTGCAGTGCTGAGAATGATCCACCACCTAAATAATACCTGCTCTGTGGTGGTCCTGTGGGGGTCCTGACCATTGAAGAGCAGCATGAAAGGGGGCTAACAAAGCCTTCAGAGAATCAGATGGACTACAGTCAGTAATTGTAGAACTACAAAGTGGAGCTGATAAAAAGGACAGTGAGTGTAGAAACAAGGAGGTGGTTTTAATGTTATGGCTGATCGGTGTAAGCTCCATAAAGACATAGATTGAGGAGTTGATAATGAATAAATAAATGTATATATATATATATAGATGGGTGAATGAATGAATGAATGAATGAACGTTTACTGTGTAGCGGAATGAATCCGTTCCTGAGGATCCGGACCGCATCTTCCAATCCGCTGTGAAAAAATGGCCGTCTCACCCGCCGAGCGGTCCAACATATCCGTACGCGGGGTCAGTTTATTTTCCTGCTATATTTCTAACTTGCTCTCGATATTTACTTTATGTGGTAAATAAAAAAGCTTTTCTTGAGTTTTAACATAATCGACGAACAAAAAAGATGAATTCGTTCACGTAGAGTGTCGGCATCGGTGTGGCACACGGGACTTCTTTTTGGCTCGAACTGTGGAACTACTTTGCTGCGCTGTGGCGCAGGGAGCAGAGACGTGACGCGACCTGAGTGAAATATGGCTACCGTTGAAGTGCTAGCGATAAGTTTAATATCTGAATAGAAAATTTGGATGGAAATGGTTTGTTTACACGGAATATAAATCTCAAGAGGGATTCTTTCGATTCTCAAGCGGACGGGAACCGAGAACCAAAGGGGAATGTACATAGTTTGGATGTTTGTATAACACCGGTGGCTATTTTTTTTGTTCAAAAAATGTTGCCAGGTCGAGCAGCGGGATAATTCTGGATTATAACCATTTAGTTTGGCTGTTTTGATTCGCTTTCCATGGAAAAGAGGGTTTTTAAAACTCGTGGGATTATTTTGGACAGAAAAGCGGTCGGTATGAGTCGGTTTTTGGTCGAGCATCGTTGGAAAGAATAGCCCGACTGAGCCGGGATGTAAAACCCTGATGGAGCTCAAGATGTGGGGATGAAAAAGAGGAATAAAATCAAAACTACTCAAGTTCACACCAAGTGGAATTAAAAATAGATTAAGTCTGGGATATTTGGATTATCGACATCAAATATTTCACCGCGAATTGGATTATAAACTGGATTTTCTTTCTGGGTTTGGGAGTCTGTATAGTGGGTCTATTTACCCAACCCCCTCCTCCTGAGAAGCTCTAAACAACACAGTAACTCCTAACAAATGTCCTTAAAAACTCCATTATTACTGACATGACGGACATAGCTAAACATTTCTAGTCTTAAAGGTAAGAATAAACGATTTACAACGTTTAGAGAGTCGATTTGCCCAGTTTTTGGTGGCATTTCCTCTCAAATTCTGAGCTAACACATCACCTACATCTTTATTTAGCTTTAAAACCTTTTGTTTCTGTTCTCATCCTTATTTTTAATGTATAAACATGTTCATTTAGACAAGATATGGATGATACATGAGGTAAACATTGAACTAACCTGACTAACACATCACATACATCTTTATTTTGCTTTAAAAACTACATACTTCTTATTAACACTTTATAAACATGTTTTAAACCTTTAGAGAGTCGATTTCCCCAGATTTTGGTGGCATTTCCTCTCAGATATTGAGCTAACCTGACTAACACATCACCTACATCTTTATTTTGCCTCAAAACCTTGAGTTTCTATTTTTATTTTTACACCAAACATCCACAAACTGTTTTAAAACATTTTGCTGCATCTTATAAAGTCTGGTTTGATGTCAAGCTAATTAAGCACATCTTTATTTTGCTTTAAAAAATCCATCTTCATTTCTTCTACATTCTTTTATTAACACTTTATAAACATGTTTTAAACATTTAGAGAGTCGATTTTCCCAGTTTTTGTTGGTATTTCCTCTCAGATATTGAGCTAACACATCACCTACATCTTTATTTTGCTTTGTAACATTGAGTTTTTATCTTTATTTTTACACAGAATTTGTTTTAAAGCATTTTGCTGCATCTTATAAAGTCTAGTTTGGTGTCTAACGTCAAACTAATTGAGCACATCTTTATTTTGCTTTAAAAATCTTTATTTTCCATCTTCTGTTCTTTTCCATTCTTTTATTAACACTTTTAAACATTTAGAGAGTCGATTTGCCCAGTTTTTGGTGGGATTTCTGAGCTAACGTGACTAACACATCACCTACATCTATTTATTTTGCTTTAAAAACTACACACGCTTTATTAACACTCTATTAACATGTTTTAAATGTGTAGAGAGTTGATTTGCCCAGTTTTTGTTGGGATTTCCTCTCAAATATCGAGCTGACACATCACATACATCCTTATTTAGCTTTAAAACCTTCTGTTTCTGTATAAACATGTTCATTTAGACAAGCTGTGGACTATATATATGAGGTTAATATCGAACTAACCTGACTAACACATCACATACATCTTTATTTTGCTTTAAAAACTACATACGCTTTATTAACACTTTATAAACATGTTTTAAACCCTTAAGGAGTTGATTTACCCAGTTTTCATTGGGATTTCCTCTCAGATATTGAGCTAACACATCACCTACATCTTTATTTTGCTTTAAAACCTTGAGCTTTTATCTTTATTTGAAGACATAATTTCCTCAAACTGTTTTAAAGCATTTTGCTGCATCTTATTAAGTCTGGTTTGGTGTCTAATGTCAAGCTGATTGAGTTTAGCTTTAAAATCTATAATTTCCGTCTATATACGTTTCATTAACACTTTATAAACATGTTTTTAACATTTAGTTAGCCTAGAAGATCAAAAATTAAACTAGCTCAGCTAACACATCACCTACACCCTTATTCTGGTTTAAAGCCTTTGGTTTTTATTCTCATCCTTATTTTTAATGTATAAACATGCTAATTTAGACGTGGTGTGGGTTGTGTACAAGGTCAGAGCACCTACATCTTTATTTTGTATTTAAATCACAATTTCCAACACTGTTAAAACATTTCTAACCTTTATTATCGTTTATAAATCGTCGTTTTGCTTTCATACCTTCATATTTAGTTTTTATTTCTAACGCGGAGTTTCCGCAGACGCTCTCAAAACATCCACTGTCGCCCTAAACTCTGGTTATTGTGTGTAAGTGTGCGTGATCTTAAGCAAAGCTTGGATATAGCCGCATCTTTTGTATTAGCTGTAACTCCATCTAAAGCCCCTGTCACTCACGTGTGTTGGTTTGGGTATTACCCTGCTTTTATAGAATTTATCAGCTCCACTTACCATATAGAAGCACTTTGTAGTTCTACAATTACTGACTGTAGTCCATCTGTTTCTCTACATACTGCTGGAGTTTTTAAACACCGTGTCCACTCACCGTCCACTCTATTAGACGCTCCTACCTAGTCGGTCCACCTTGTAGATGTAAAGTCAGAGACGATCGCTCATCTATTGCTGCTGTTTGAGTCGCTCATCTTCTAGACCTTCATCGGTGCTCACAGGACGCTGCTCACGGGGCGCTGTCGGCTGGATGTTTTTGGTTGGTGGACGATTCTCAGTCCAGCAGTGACAGTGAGGTGTTTTTATGGTCCACACTATTGTTGTATTAATATGAAGATGTTGTTTTAGACAGCACACAGATTTCTCGTTCTCAGAGGTCGTTTCTTTCTGTGCACCAAGTGTCTGGATCAGATGAACAAAGGCATAAGACGCTGGACATGCCCCCCTCATGGGAACCACTGGCTTTGTGTTCAGGGCTCAAACAAAAGGCCCTCAGTTTTAACCCTTGTTCTTGCGTGCTGGATTATTTCGAACCAAAACAAGAAGCATTTTTATAGAAGGGATCTTGTTTATCACACGAGAGGAGGATTTCAAATGTTTAATGTTTTGGTTAGAGATGCACGAGTACCGATACTGGTGTCGGGTATTGGCCCGACACCGCGCTCATTAACTCGTACTCGTACTCGCAAACGAGGCTCCGATACTAAACCTCCGATACCGTGAGCCTAGTGCACGTCGCTGCGTTACGCCCGGTTCACACTACACGATTCTTGCCCTGATTTTCGCTCGGCGGCCGGTCGGCGCCAGATTCTCCGGCTCGGGAGCGACTCGGCGTTCGCTCGAGTTTTCTAGCGCGTCAGATATCTGATCCGAGATGTGCGACTGGGAATGAGTGACATGTCGAACAGCCAATGAGAACGCAGGATACGGTGTGAGGGGAAACGCAGGAGAGGAGTGTAAACAGGTGGGACGGGGGGATAATATAGTTTATATCAGAATACATCAGCACACACACACACGTCTTACAGTATTTCTGATCTGATCGTTCTCTACAAAACACCTACATTGCAAAAATATTTATTAACCTCCAACTCACTACAGAACGATCCGTGCTGCTCGTGTTGCCAAATCCACTCAGATTCATTTATTTTTCCTCCTTGATTTCATCACATCAGCGCACAAACACTTTGATCGCTCGCCACTTGTTGACGTGAATTTTTGGACGTGGTATCATTAAACTTCTCGTCACTTCTCACGTGTGTTTTTGTTAAAAAAAACAAACCGGTATTCTAAATAGGTATCGGTATCGTCGAGTACAAAAATACATGCACTCGTACTCGTACTCGGTTGGGAAAAAATGGTTTCGATGCATCCCTAATTTAGGTTGAATCACAAAGAACCAGAGATGTAAACTTTTAGAACGGCCGGCGCCTTTCTCTGGTGTCCAAGTGATCTGATCGGGATCTGGTCACTTTCGGTTGTTTGTTTCCCATTTGTAGGGAACATATTACTGGGACAGGTAAAGGGTGTCATTTTTTGGCTCATGATCATCGCTGTAAGACTCGTAGGTAGCCGGTTGTAAACTCTGTCTAGCATAACAGTGATGATCTGACTGAATATCGAGGGTGCGTCCGATGTCGATCAGCCATAACATTATAACCACCTCCTTGTTTCTACACTCACTGTCCATGTTATCAGCTCCACTTACCATATAGAAGCACTTTGTAGTTCTACAATTACTGACTGTAGTCCTTTCATGCTGTTCTTCAATGATCAGGACCCCCACAGGACCCCCACAGAGCAGGTATTATTTAGGTGGTGGATGATTCTCAGCACTGCAGTGACACTGACATGGTGGTGGTGTGTTAGTGTGTGTTGTGCTGGTATGAGTGGATCAGACACAGCAGCGCTGCTGGAGTTTTTAAACACCGTGTCCACTCACTGTCCACTCTATTAGACACGCCTACCTAGTCGGTCCACCTTGTAGATGTAAAGTCAGAGACGATCGCTCGTCTATTGCTGCTGTTTGAGTCGCTCATCTTCTAGACCTTCATCAGTGGGCACAGGACGCTGCCCACGGGGCGCTGTCGGCTGGATATATTTTTGGTTGGTGGACGATTCTCAGTCCAGCAGTGACAGTGAGGTGTTTAAAAACTCCTGATCCACTCATACCAGCACAACACACACTAACACACCAGCACCGTGTCAGTGTCACTGCAGTGCTGAGAATCATCCACCGCCTAAATAATACCTGCTCTGAACAGCATGAAAGGACTACAGTCAGTAATTGTAGAACTACAAAGTGCTTCTATATGGTAAGTGGAGCTGATAACATGGACAGTGAGTGTAGAAACAAGGAGGTGGTTTTAATGTTATGGCTGATCGGTGTATAATTGACTCTTCAGTGTGAAAGCAGCCACACCGTTGTTGGATTGTCATGTTACTCTTTCTTGCTGCGCTAGGATATCCTACTTTTGCTACCTCTTCTGCTCTGGTTTCTAATTGTCTCATCTACAGATGGACGTCATGTGTGCAATGCTAAATCACTCCTTCATACCCATATATATGATATTTATGTCAGGTGAGGAACACAAGTGTTTACGCAGGCCTTGGGAATATGGCTCATCTTATGCCCAGCATCACCTGGCATCTATGCAGCCTGATCGTCTGTTATGTAAGAGGTATGTTTACGTTATGGAGAAGAGTAAAATAGGTAAACGCAGGGTGCTCGGCCGGTGCAGGGGTCTCATATTCTCATATTCTCATATTCTGGGCCGATATCTCAAAGTCCGAGCGCTCCTGCTGAACACTAAACAGACGATGCTGTGTCTGTGGGAGGGAACCGAAACAAATGAATGAAATGTTGGCGTTTAGTTTAGATTAGATGTACCTCCACTCATACCAGCACAACACACACTAACACACCACCACCATGTCAGTGACCGTAGCCTAGTGGTTAAGGTACCGGACTAGTAACCAGAAGGTCGCTGTTTTAAGCCCCACCACTGCCAGGTTGCTACTGTTGGGCCCTTGAGCAAGGCCCTTAACCCTCAATTGCTCAGACTGTGTACTGTAACTGTAGTGTAAGTCGCTTTGGATAAAGGCGTCTGCTAAATGCCGAAAATGTAAATGTACCTGCAAACTCCTGAATGAAACGTGATTCTTAAGTTATTGAGATTAAAAACTGGTTCTTAAATCTAGAAAATGAGGAAAAAGTGAAGTCTGGATCAGCAGTCTGGTAATTTGGCAGATTTAATTGTTTTAATCGCTGACTTTCCTCATCACATTTAAACCAGTAACCACCCAGAAACGACCAGTAACCTTTCACGCTGACTCATGGCAGTAGGTTCAGATCTGTGCTCCGTATATGTTAGGACGCTTGTATGGATCTCAACATTTTTCTGGTTTAAACCTTATTTTTGTGAACTTGCCTTTAGTGTTTGTTCCAAAAAATGCTGGAATTTATTAGCTTTCGGTGCTAACTCTCTCACAGCGTGCGGCGGCCCATGTAAACAGAGCAGCTCTGCAGCCTGCTGCTTGTTGAGTTGGTCGTTATCGTCTTGTTATAAAAGTTATTTTAATCACTTATTTCTGGCCTTATGTGCTGTAAAGATGGTAAAACGTTAGGGGTGTAATGATACGCTCTGCTCACGATTCGATTTTTTTAACAATATTTTAAACAAATGTGAATGAAGAAAATGATTTTATTTGTTCTGAAGTGTAAACAGTGCAAAACATCGCACATTTTCTTGTACATTTTTTAAACAAAATAAACTTCAGTCCCCTGCAATTAAAGGTAATTACCAAGAACAGAGGTTTAAACATTGTAAATAAATGCTCTATCGTGGCTTCACTATCTTGTGAGTGAAAACATTATACAGTCGAATCCGGTTAATCGGACCACATCGGGACGCGATCGTTTTGGTCCTAATAACCGGCTGGTCCGATTACACGAACACGCCCTACGTTACAAGACGGGACGTGCTATAATTTATGTAACATATTAAATGTTTATTAAACCTTTATTGTGCGATATACTGTACACGTATAGCGAACGTACAAACAAGAACTACTGTTGCTTACGAACTTTGTTCATTGAAAAATAAATTTGGTACTAAATAAATATTTGGCATAATCAAAAAAAAGTTCTTACTAAAGATGCAGATGGATCCAATAACCACGCTGTTGGCTACTGGGTGCTTCGTTGTGGGAAAGAAAGTGATGGGCGTGTTCACCTCCCGCTGGTTTTGCTCTTGTCAACACAACTTTTGGGATTTCCTGACCTCTGATAAAAGCATAAATTCTCCCGGGGAGCCCAGGAATCCTCCCATATCTCGCTGACCCGCTTTGCATCCGCTCTAAGTGGCGACTTGTGGCTTCTTTTTCTTATTCGCTCTCACGTCCTTTGGTCCGATTAAACGGAATTTTGGTCCAAATAAGCGAATAACATTACACGTACATAATAGGATTTGTTTCGGTACTTTAGGATTCGGTCCGAATAAGCGGCTGGTCCGATTAACCGGTGGTCCAATTAACCGGATTCGACTGTATATATATATATTTTTTTGAGTACTTTGAGTACTTTCTTCCTCGCAGGCAGTGGACGGAGCTTTTCACTACGATTGCGCTTGCTTTTCTTGCAGTATTTGCAAATCGTTTTGCTTTCGTCAGTTACCCTTTCGCCGTGTTTGTTTCGGGAAAAAGGGAAACCAAAGTGATGCCACACCTCGGATTTGAAACAGGACGGAGCATCCTCAATCTCAGGTTCACCTTCTCCAGTTTCCATTGCAAGACGGAAGAAGCTGTAAGCATATGGGAGCATGACGTGTGACGTGCTTGTAGGGGTAGAATCAATGGGCGCCCCCTGGTGTTAAAACAACGCAATTTAATTAAATGCCGTAAATAACAGAACGCGCGTGCAATCGTCGATCTCCACGATGCACATCGCTGCATTTTTGCATCGCGATGCATCGTGAAACGACTTGTGTTGATGTCCAGAGAACCTTTGTGTTTCAGTTCAGATCTTTTGATCCAGGAGGCTGTTATCCAAGCCACTATTACTACTACCAACCGGCTCTGAAAATGGACCGTATATCCCCAGTGGTGCACAGATTGGTGTAATCTGTTGTTCATACCTGAACCACCTTGTTCCTTAAGTTAGGTGAAGGAACAATGACAGCCATTTTGGAGGTAATAAACTAGCGTTATAAATTTTTCGAGTTGCCTCTATTGGTGTTCGCTTGTTGAAGGCTCTTTAACGGCCTCTTATTCCTGTTGGATTCGTCTGTAGTTGATATCCAGAGAACAAACGTTAAGACACGACGGTTTCTTTGTAGCTAGTGATTAGCAAGTGGGCAGTTTTTGCTTGTACTCACTATGAAGGACTTGTTGGCTCAGTTAAACTATCATTGGCATTAGAAAATACACACGCGTTGTTGTACCGTGTCACGTTTGTTGTTAATTTTGGTTTTCCGGTGCACAATTGAGTGAAGACTGTTCTTGTCAATGTCTCAAACCTCTTAGGCCTTCAATTCAGGTGTAGGATCATTAACGTAGAAACTCTTTCTTTATAGCAGAGCCTTCATGTTGGTCAAAATGAAGAAGCATTTCCAAATGTTGCTGTGTCCAGCACCGTCCATGTTTGAGGATGTACGAGGGTTCTTCTGTTCACCTTCCGATGCAGTTTCCCAGCGTTGTACCGACTTTTTAATGCCGCCAGTAAAAAATGTTTTTGGGGCTAAATCCGGACTATACGCGCCTCTCAGTCTCTCAGACACGACAGATAACTTTTTGAAGATCCCTCGTATATTTTACTCATGTGGAGAGTAATTATCGGCTTGATGAACATCTCATTCCAAAACCCTGAGCATCTGAGGTCAGACCACCGTTAGCGGCTTTATCTGTATGTAAAAAGTCTTTGGACTAGATGTGTTGTGCGAGTCTGGGAAGGTTAGGCACTCATGATGAGAACGTCTTGATTGTAATTAAAGTTCCGTAGATGTTTCATGGGTTTAGGGTCAGAGCCTTGTGCAGGCCACCAAGTCTTTATGATCCCGGTCCACCGTACTGGAGTACAGAAGGACGTGACCCAAACTGGTGACACAACGTTAAAAGCGTATCACTGATTTTATACAGCTTTAGATTCTTATCTTTACCTGTGAACCTTTTTGGCTTTGTGGAAATGAGCGGTTGTTGTTACCTCCTGGATTATCTTCATCGTCCTATTATTACATCCATCTCTCCTGAGACCCAGATGCTGTTAGTTCAGGTGATAAGTGATGGTGTAGGTAAGTTGAGGGACCCGCCACACAGCAGGATGCAGTAGTTAATACCAATCCTGACTTGCAAACTAACTTGCTAACAAGCAACCTGGATAAAAATGTAGGTTTATCAGTTTTGTGGTATGAAGTTCGGTTGGAATGCATTTTTAAAGGCTTATTTGAATGTAGAAAATAGGGCTGCCGCGATTGGTTACTTAAAGTCTTAATATTTTAAGTGGATGCATGGTTTTTAAAACTATGTTTATAAATGATCCTTTGCATTCATATAAGCGTTCATATGATTCCCTCAGCACTACCTGCCGTGTGCAGGACCTCAGTTGACCCGTCTGCAGCAGTCAGAGGACGATTGTAGAGCTTTCAAAGAAAACATCAAAGTTTTCCACGACCCAAATCATCCAAAGTTTGGTGATACTTAAAACTGGCACAAAACTAAAAGCTGGTTTGTTCACTGTGTAAAGCTTCGATGGTACCGCAGCAGCACCGGCGCCGTGCTGCACGTCTATATTGTTTCATTACGCTTCTTAATCGAGGAGATCTTGGAACACTTGGAGTTTTTCTTAGCGAGTTCAGTCAGACCGCTGCGCACTTTGCTGCGTTGGGCGATTTTTGGGGAAGTGTAAAAAGCTTCTCATGTGAATGCGCTGGAGCACTCACCACTGTGTTTACATGGTTTAGAATGTGCAGTAAGTGTTGAGTGAATGTGGAGGTTAGAATCGGGGCTCGTTCTGTCGTTACTGTACTTCGGACTTAATGAGACGTGGCTACATCTAACTATTTTATCTCTGCTATAAGTTGAAGCACGTTGCTGTGTGTACAGAACACCATAAACACGTGCTGCACTCTGTTTAATATGGAGCTCTTGAGAATGTGATGATATGGACACAAACCCTGTTTACATTGAGTTCTGTGTTAGATTATTGTGCTGTACAGTTTGTGGTTAAAATAAAAGAAGCTGAATTAAATTATTTGGAGGAAAATTAATGATTTAGATTAATCGACTAATTGATAAAATAGTCTATAGATTAATCCATAGAAAAATAGTCCTTAGTGGCCGCCCTGTTAGTAAAGCAAATAATAGCAGGTTGTTGACGTGTGTGGAACGTTTTGTTACTTTATCCACCGTGTATTTTATTTATTTATTGTTTTATCATTGTTAGAGCAAAATACATTCTTAAATCAAACCCATGTTATTGTGTCAGTAAGTTCTGTCATGCTGCCATGTTGCACAACACTCGACGCTCATCGTTCTTTCTCTCCTTTTATCAGAATGTCATCAGAGGAGAACATTGTCGATTCCTCTGATAAAGAACCCTCGACATCTGTGGGCGGAGCTGTGACCACGCCCGGTGGAAGCCCCGCCAGCAATGATAGACGGCCCCGAGGCAGGCCTCGGAAGGATGTCGTATCAGCGCCCAGGCCGAGGAGAAAGTAAGTCAGACTGGTTTCTTGATCCTGAATCCTGATGATCCTGAACTAAACGTTTATGGCAAATAAATCATGTACGCTGATCAGCCATAACATCAAAACCACCTCCTTGTTTCTACACTCAGCCCCACTTACCATATAGAAGCACTTTGTAGTTCTACAATTACTGACTGTAGTCCGTCTGTTTCTCTGCATGCTTTGTTACCCCCTTTCACCCTGTTCAGCAATGGTCAGGACCCCCACAGGACCCCCACAGAGCAGGTATTATTTAGGTGGTGGATGATTCTCAGCACTGCAGTGACACTGACATGGTGGTGGTGTGTTAGTGTGTGTTGTGCTGGTACGAGTGGATCAGACACAGCAGCGCTGCTGGAGTTTTTAAACACCGTGTCCACTCACTGTCCACTCTATTAGACACTCCTACCTAGTCGGTCCACCTTGTAGATGTAAGGTCAGAGACGATCGCTCATCTATTGCTGCTGTTTGAGTCGCTCGTCTTCTAGACCTTCATCAGTGGACACAGGACGCTGCCCACGGGGCGCTGTCGGCTGGATGTTTTTGGTTGGTGGACGATTCTCAGTCCAGCAGGGACAGTGAGGTGTTTAAAAACTCCAGCAGCGCTGCTGTGTCTGATCCACTCATACCAGCACAACACACACTAACACACCACCACCATGTCGGTGTCACTGCAGTGCTGAGAATCATCCACCACCTAAATAATACCTGCTCTGTACAAAGTATGTAGAGAAACAGATGGACTACAGTCAGTGATTGTAGTAATTGTAAATCTGGTCTATTTGAGCTTCCTCTGCTAAACGTTGATAACTGAAGATTGGTTGTTTTTGGGTTGGCAGTTTGACGATATCTACCACGATTCTAACCACACGATCAGTCAGGTTTCTTTCACCGTTCCTTCATCTCTCCACTGATCCCCTTCTAACCTTAACAATATCTAAAATATTATAAAGAATTAAGGTTTAGGACTGTATAACTCGAAGAATGTGACGTTAGTAAATAGATTCTGGATCGTTATCATCCTTAATCCACCATTTAGGCAACCGAAAGCACTTGGTAACACCCTGGTAACACAGCGCTCGTCCTACAGCATCCACAACCTCTAGGTTTACAGATTATCCATCAATAATAAGTCATTATGTCGTTAATAGTTTCTTTTATTGTTTCCGTCTTGGTAGCGCTTGATTTTGTTGCTTGATTTTGGCTCTCAGTGTAAGAGTCGGACACCATGTTGGGTCGTCTTGATTAGGGCTGGGTATCGCCACTAATTTCCTGGATCAATTCGATTCGATTCAACACATTTAGGCATATTTGAGTTACATTAACAGGTTTTGTTTAAATATGTGCAGATGTTCAGAGAACGAATGTGATAATTGTACAAAGAACATTTATTATTAAATATATTTGTGTATTTTGTTTACATAAATAATTAATACAAAACAGAAAACATTAACATTTATTTTTTATTATTATTTTATATGTCTGACACGCTACAACAGTGTAAATGTAAACATACACCTGGCTGTTGAACAGCTTATGCCAAGTTTACACGACACTCTGATTAACACCGGGTCGCTGTAATGTTCACACTACACGACTGATCGGCGATGGGGGGTTTTTTACACCATCTATCACCAGGGGGAATCACAGGCGAGCTTCTCTGCTCTCCAAAACTACGTTCTGTCACGAAAACACACGTGAGAAGTGATGAGAGGTTTAATGATACCACGTCCAAACATGCACATCAACAAGTAGCCAGAGATGAAAGTTTGTGCGCTGATGAAATAAATGAATCTGAGTGGATCTGGCAACACGAGCAGCATGGCTTGTTCTATAGTGAGTTGGAGGTTAATAAATATTTTGTTTTGTAGAGAACGATCAGGTCAGAAATACTGTAAAACTCGTGTGTGTGCTGATGTATTCTGATAGAAACTATATTGCGCTCCACCACCTGTTTACAACCTCGCCCGCGTGTTTCCCCTCGCTGTTCCTCACACCGATCGAGAGTCGAGTTTTGATCGCAGAGCGAACACCGAGTTCCTCCAGAATCCAGCACCGACCCGTCGCCGAGCGAAAATCAGTGCAGAAAGTTGTGTAGTGGTCATAACCTGAGCTTCTGCCATGCTGGACTGATGTGCAGGTCAGATCTCGTAGCATGAAAAAACACTGGCTGGTCAGGCGAGATTAAAGGGGGTAACAGATTTCCGTGTGCACCGTAAAAAGGGGCGTGTTTAAAAGATCGATCTCGCGTTTATGTGAATCGATATCGGATCGTTCGAATAAAGATCGATTCGAATCGAAAAATCGATTTTATAAACCCACCCCTATTCTTGATGCAGGTGGAGTCAGGGAAGATTTTTATGATCCAGGATGCCAGTCCATCACAGTTTAACCAGAGTAAAGTCTCGGTGGTGCTAGCAGCCTGGCGAATTGCTCAACAGACACAGTCGGCGTGTCTGAGGTTGGAAGGCCGGCTTCTTTTTCCTAGTGTCTGGTGGAGGAGTACAGCGAGCGTAGGGTCATCCTTTGGACGTGTCCACCGCTGGCCGCAGCTCGCAGGCCGCCGCTGCCGACGTGGGTCGATCGCTTGATTAATGCTACCAATTAAAAAAGGTCGTCTCCAGCACCAGGGATTGCTAATTAGGCTAATAGTGCATTTATTACACGTTAGGAACATGTAGAGGAAACCAGTGTTGTGCCGAACATCTTACTCAGCAGATTTTACCCCCTGAAATCCGCCCCACCCCACCCCTGCACTGCTGACCCCTGTTTCTTCATTTTAAATGCATGTTAACTGTATAACTAGTCGTGTTATTATGCTATGAATGATCCACCTGAGTGCCACTACAGCTTCACTATATGTCCAAAAGTATGTGGACACCTGACCATGAGTTTTATACTAATACAGTGTCTGTTAGAACGGGATTGACATCACAAGTCACGCCCCCTCCGGCATGTGTGCAGTCCCTCGACCCCTTCTTCTCGTACACCTCTGTACTGGCGCCTCAAGCTGCTGACCAGGGTCCTTGAACAGCATTTAAAGACCACGCCCACTTAGTCCAGCCTTTTCCCCACCCAGCAGACTCGGTGGCCAATTCGCACCCAGAGCCGAGACTCGAACTGGGTGGCGCCCCCGAACATTTTTAATGAAGCTGTAGGAGGTCATTCACACCAAACTGGTCAAACTGGTCTTAACCGACTTAATATATAAATATACACCGATCAGCCATAACATTAAAAGCACCTCCTTGTTTCTACACTCACTGTCCATTTTATCAGCTCCACTTACCATATAGAAGCACTTTGTAGTTCTACAATTACTGACTGTAGTCCTTTCATGCTGTTCTTCAATGGTCAGGACGCCCACAGGACCACCACAGAGCAGGTATTATTTAGGTGGTGGATGATTCTCAGCACTGCAGTGACACTGACATGGTGGTGGTGTGTTAGAGTGTGTTGTGCTGGTATGAGACACAGCAGCGCTGCTGGAGTTTTTAAACACCGTGTCCACTCACTGTCCACTCTATTAGACACTCCTACCTAGTCGGTCCACCTTGTAGATGTAAAGTCAGAGACGATCGCTCGTCTATTGCTGCTGTTTGAGTCGCTCATCTTCTAGACCTTCATCGGTGGTCACAGGACGCTGCCCACGGGGCGCTGTCGGCTGGATGTCTTTGGTTGGTGGACTATTCTCAGTCCAGCAGTGACAGTGAGGTGTTTAAAAACTCCAGCAGCGCTGCTGTCTGATCCACTCATACCAGCACAACACACACTAACACACCACCACCATGTCAGTATTTCGATGTGCTATACGGATCTGATTTTATTGGCTTGTTGTTGTTGTTTATTTGCGCGTGTGTTAAATCCAGTTCCGGTTCCAGTGAGACTCCGGTCCAGGTTTTGGTTCCGAGCCGTGAGCTGGCGCTACTTCCAGCAGCAGCTTTTTTTTTTTTCCTGCCTCTCTCTCCATACTGGGATGATAGGGATAAGTTATAGGCTTGGGGGGTGGGGTACCAAATCTAAAGGAGAGCGTGACCACCCCGCACATTTCTCGCCTCGCGCCTGCTCTCGACCGGCCGCGTCGGAGGGAAGTGATGTCAGCCCGATCGCGAGACGCCGTGTGGACGTGTGGCGGCGATAATCGATTATGTAACTTTTAGTGGTGAAAACGCTTCTACGTAAACACCGTTTTTATTAGCCGTGTGGTTTTTGGGAATTGGGGGTTGGGGGGGAGGGGGTTCAGGGGGGGGGGGGGGGTCTGAACCTTCTCGATCCTGAAGATACCAGAAGCCATATTCCACCAAACCGCTGTGAGCAGTTCCATTCTATTCAGATTTGTACCCTGTGAACCCAATTTGGATGTTCCTAATTTCCCCTGTGCACTCTGGCGACCCCTATCTGCTACACCGCAGCCTTGCTGGCCCCCCTCACCATTCTTTCCCAATTTAATCATAGCCGGTTCCTCTATTTGTGCCCCCCATGCTGGATCAGGATAGCTGAACGTCGGCCAGCCAGCGATGGAGTCTCACAGGGAGCCGCGTGGTGTAGCTTTCTGCAGATGTTCCATCACTAGACAGCAGGGGGCGCCTGTGATCTTCAGAGGTGTCGGGTTAGCCCATGAGACTTCAGTGCCACCCTGGTGCCAGTCGAGGCCAGAAAATGTTACCCATGCTGGCCTTTCCTCTCTCCGGTCGTGTCTGGTTGTGTCTTTTGAGCGTCCGGCAAGGTCAGACTCGTAGGTCGAGGTTCGAACCTTGGAGGTGTCGGGTTAGCGTACAAGCCTGCCGTGCCACCTGCGCCAGCTGTGAACAATTTAAACCACACAAATATATTCTTCGGTTCTTCGGTTGGGTCGGTCCATCCTTAATATCTTCCAGACCTGTACTGAGATCTGGAAATGGCCAGAAGTATATGGACAGCCCTTGTTAGTGCTGGGCGGTATGACGGTACATTTGGTGTACCAGCGTTGATTCCTCAATCAGCCATAACATTAAAACCACCTCCTTGTTTCTACACACAGCTCCACTTACCATATAGAAGCACTTTGTAGTTCTACAATTACTGACTGTAGTCCATCTGTTTCTCTGCATGCTTTGTTAGCCCCCTTTCATGCTGTTCTTCAATGGTCAGGACCACCACAGGACCCCCACAGAGCAGGTATTATTTAGGTGGTGGATGATTCTCAGCACTGCAGTGACACTGACATGGTGCTGGTGTGTTAGTGTGTGTTGTGCTGGTAGCAGCGCTGCTGGAGTTTTTAAACACCTCACTGTCACTGCTGGACTGAGAATTGTCCACCAACCAAAAACATCCAGCCAACAGCGCCCCGTGGGTAGCGCCCTGTGACCACTGATGAAGGTCTAGAAGATGAGCGACTCAAACAGCAGCAATAGATGAGCGATCGTCTCTGACTTTACATCTACAAGGTGGACCGACTAGGTAGGAGTGTCTAATAGAGTGGACAGTGAGTGGACACGGTGTTTAAAACCACTCATACCAGCACAACACACACTAACACACCACCACCATGTCAGTGTCACTGCAGTGCTGAGAATCATCCAGCACCTAAATAATACCTGCTCTGTGGTGGTCCTGTGGGGGTCCTGACCATAGAAGAACAGCATGAAAGGGGGCTAACAAAGCATGCAGAGAAACAGATGGACTACAGTCAGTAATTGTAGAACTACAAAGTGCTTCTATATGGTAAGTGGAGCTGATGTAATGGACAGTGAGTGTAGACAGTAATGTTATGGCTGATCGGTGTATGATGGAAGCTCTATTGTGGTGCGTCACCGCGACCGTCTTCGTATCCTGGTTCGGCGTACGATTGTTTTTTTTAATTCTCTTCGTGCGCCCGTCGCTGGCGCGTGTTCCATAGCAACGAGGCGAACGCCGGCGCTCCAGCTCGGGGTGAATGGGGTTTATTTACTCTGATGAATCTTCTCCACATGGTCACGCCGTCCGTACATCCTCGTCCACGTCCCAGACCTCACAGAGCTCGTCGGAGGAGGTGGTTTTTATTTCGGTTGTTGTTGTTTATGCGTCGTGTTCACGTGTGTCCTCAGGAGTCGGGGTCGGGGTAAGCTGGCGCTGGAGGATGAGGACAGCGCTGACGGGATGGACGCAGCGGGCGCGCAGGAACCCGGTGAGACATCGTTCCTCGTTTCTCCTCCATCTTCTCTCCTCCTACACAGGCTTCTCTTCTCGCGTCTGTTACCCCCCACCAATACACCTCACCCCAACCCACCCACGTTCATGTCCTTCGCCGGCGTCTCCTTTCCCCCAAAGCTGTGAACCACCCAGGCCTTTCCAACCATCAGGCGGTGCCCGAGATCCCGCTAACCCCCCACCATGTGGTCAGAAGTATCCGGACATCCTTCCTCGTTATTGAGTTTGAGTCTCAGCTCTCCACTAGTCTACTCAAATCATCCACTAGTCTGCCGGGTGGGAGAAGGCGGGACTAAAAGAATATGCGGCGTGGTCTTTGGCGCCGTGTAAGGAGCCTGTACAGAAGTGGAGGAACGTGGAGATCAGCGCGTGACTCTCCCTGCGCGAGACCGACCTCATGCGCCGATCCACCGAAGTACGGGCGGGTAAGAAGGGGTGCAGACGGAGGGTGGGACAGGTGGATATACCCTCCTCAGGTGCAACTGGGCCGTGACCTCAACCCCATTGAACGTGGCCCCTTATCTCAGGAGCAGCTTGTTTGTTTATATGCGTTGAATAAGCTCGGATTCCTCTCACGTGAGTCCTTAAGTGGTGCGTAGTCGGAAGTTGAAGCTCCGTTAGGAAGTACACGCCTCGTTTATGTGATGGATGAGTAGGATAGAGGCGGTGGAGATCTACCTCACAGTCTGCACTCCGGAATCTTCTAGAAAGCTTAAGATAGGATCGATCCAGCTGATTGTGGAGAACGTGGAAGGAACGAGACTTCATCCTGGACCATGTGGAGGCGTCTTTCGTGAAATAGTGTCTGCACCATTATATCCGGGCCCCCACTATTTGTCTTCTTTGGATCTTGGTTAGTTGTCTCAAGATTACGCTCTCTGGTCATGTGATGCTCCTCTGGTGCAGATTCTTCATGTGGAAGAAAGGTCGTACATCAAGGGACCTTATTAAGATCTTCTAGAAAGCTTCAGATAGGATCAGACCAGCTGATTGTGGAGAACGTGGAGGAACGAGACTTCATCCTGGACCATGTGGAGGCGTCTTTCGTGAAATAGTATCTGCACCAATATATCCGTGTCCCCACTATTTGTCCTCTTTGGAACTTGGTTAGTTGTCTCAAGATTACGCTCTCTGGTCATGTGATGCTCCTCTGGGTACATCAAGGGACCTTATTAAGATCTTCTAGAAAGCTTCAGATAGGATCAGACCAGCTGATTGTGGAGAACGTGGAAGGAACGAGACTTCATCCTGGACACTGTGAAGGCCCCACTTATTTGTCCTCTTTGGAACTTGGTTAGTTGCCTCAAGATTACGCTCACTGGTCATGTGATGCTCCTCTGGTGCAGGTTCTGCCGTGTGGAAGAAAGGTCGTACATCAAGGGACCTTATTAAGATCTTCTAGAAAGCTTCAGATATGATCAGACCAGCTGATTGTGGAGAACGTGGAGGAACGAGACTTTATCCTGGACCATGTGGAGGCCTTACTTATTTGTCCTCTTTGGAACTTAGTTGCCTCAAGATTACGCCCTCTGGTCATGTGATGCTCCTCTGGTGCAGGTTCTGCCGTGTGGAAGAAAGGTCGTACATCAAGGGACCTTATTAAGATCTTCTAGAAAGCTTCAGATATGATCAGACCAGCTGATTGTGGAGAACGTGGAAGGAACGAGACTTCATCCTGGACCATGTGTGGAGGCGTCTTTCGTGAAATAGTGTCTGCACCATTATATCCGGGCCCCCACTATTTGTCTTCTTTGGATCTTGGTTAGTTGCCTCAAGATTACGCTCACTGGTCATGTGATGCTCCTCTGGGTACATCAAGGGACCTTATTCAGATCTTCTAGAAAGCTTCAGATAGGATCAGACCAGCTGATTGTGGAGAACGTGGAGGAACGAGACTTCATCCTGGACACTGTGAAGGCCCCACTTATTTGTCCTCTTTGGAACTTGGTTAGTTGCCTCAAGATTACGCTCACTGGTCATGTGATACTCCTCTGGTGCAGGTTCTGCCGTGTGGAAGAAAGGTCGTACATCAAGGGACCTTATTAAGATCTTCTAGAAAGCTTCAGATAGGATCGATCCAGCTGATTGTGGAGAACGTGGAGGAACGAGACTTCATCCTGGACCATGTGGAGGCGTCTTTCGTGAAATAATATCTGCACCAATATATCCGTGTCCCCACTATTTGTCCTCTTTGGAACTTGGTTAGTTGCCTCAAGATTACGCTCTCTGGTCATGTGATGCTCCTCTGGGTACATCAAGGGACCTTATTAAGATCTTCTAGAAAGCTTCAGATAGGATCGATCCAGCTGATTGTGGAGAACGTGGAGGAACGAGACTTCATCCTGGACCATGTGGAGGCGTCATTCGTGAAATAGTGTCTGCACCATAGGGTGCGCACCAGGATGAATAAAGCTGTTAGTGAAGGCAGATTATCCTACAAGTCGTTCTATCTGATTTAAGGTAGCAGGGCGTGATCAGGCTCTCTTAAGGTGGAACCGGAACGTCAGTTTATTTGTAATGTATGTTTGGATTAATGCTCTCACTTTACCTTCTCACCTTCTCATCTTCTCATTTTCTTTTCTGCTCTGTGTGTCAGACGGTAACGTCCAGCCGGAGGAGGGCGACGGCGGAGGCGCGGCCGCGGCGTCTCCCTCAGCCGACGGCGAGGAGGAGGAGCGCCCTGCGCCGGCGCTCTCTCCGGGTCGCGAGGAGACGGCGGAGGCGGGAACGCCGGCGGCCTCGGGAGAAGCTAAAAGCAGGTGAGCTGTATACTGACACCGGAGCTGCTACTGCACTACATGGTCTAAAGTATCTGGACCCCTGAGCATGAGCCTGTCTGAAATCTGTCTTGAAGTGTGCCTGTGGGAATCTGTGCTCGTTCAGTCAGAAGAGTACTGCTCAGCCTCGGGGGTGGACCTGGTTTCACTCTGGTTGCACCAATTGTGGGTTAAAGCCTCTGGATGTTAAAATTGGAGGTTGCTCAGGGGTCCAGGGTGTGTACTCTTTACACCATGTGTGCACAGCGTTAATTTCAGCTTTGTGGAGCACATTTTTGGGTCACAGAGGTCCTCCTTCACGTCCGGATATATTTCCGGGGCTGTGCTGCTTTTGGGATGTTTGGTAACGACCCTGTCAAGAGCCAGACGACCACTGTTCCACCTTTGAAAGGAAAAATAGAGTCCATGCTCTCAGGTGGCGCAGCTATCTGTGTGGACGACCTGGCCGGGCATCCACACAGACACAGTGGGCTCCACAGCCACTGCGATCCTGATGAGAAGTGGCGCAGGATCAGACACGTGTCGGAGGAAAGTGGTGGGATTTGAACCAGCAACCTTCTGCTTACTAGTCCAGAATCTGTGTTGATCAGATCAGGGACTGTGCAAGCAGCAACAGATTCACCATCAATTACAGTACGATTCTTATATCCGGGCCCCCACTATTTGTCCCCTTTGGAACTTGGTTAGTTGCCTCAAGATTACGCTGCCTCGTGGAAGAAAGGTCGTACGTCAAGGGACTTCTTTATGAACCTCCACACTTCAAATATTTAGCAGTGTCCAGTTCCCCACCGTGGCACCAGCTACTTTGCTGGCTGGCCCAGACCGCTTCTTTTCCCCAGACAGCAGCGGATTGCCACAGAATTCCCCTGCACTGCACCGCCACCTGACAGTAGGTGTGTTGGCACAACCATGTTCTCTTAACCCCTTCATTCTTATGGAGAGCTTTTCCTCAGCGTTTTGGAGTGTGACTGTGGGGATTTCTGCTCGTTCTGCATTCAAGTGGTGGCAGTGGTGGGACTTGAACCCGCAACCTTTTGATTATTAGTCCAGTACCTTAACCCGTAGGCTACAGCTGCCTTGAGGTCAGTCACTGACGTCGTATGCAGAGGCTCGGCTCACAGTCTGCGCTCCAGTTCATCCTGAAGGTGTCCGGTGGGATTGAGCTCAAGCACGACTCCGGCGTCCGTGGTTTGTTTCTCTGATTCCTGTGTGTGTGTGTGTGTGTGTGTGTGTGTTCCCGCAGTGAGCGGCTCTGTGCCTTTTGTTACCGCGGCGCCCGCAGCCTGCTCGGTCAGGGGGAACTCAAGCTCTTCAAGCCGACGCCCGGCTACCAGCCTCCGCCCCACCGGAACCATGACGACAGCCAATCAGGGAGGCCCCGTGGTCCGGAGAGGTAAGCGGTCTTGGTGCTGTTTTTGTGTCTGGTTGTGATTCGGGTGTATCTAAATCTAATCGTGAATTGTGGCGACCCCTGCTGGCTGCGCGTCACACTTTGAGCTGTGCGCGGGCGCCCGGGCGGTCCACGGCACAGCCGCTTATTAGAACTTATCAGAATATTAGGCCGCGCCCATCCCGTTTCTGACTGCCGGACGTCCTCGAAGCCTAAAAGCCTAAAGTGAACGACAGCGAGAGCCGCTAACCCGGCCGACGTTTGTGCTAGCGGGTTGGCCGTTAGCCTGTCGGTGCCCCAGCGTGAGCCTGGCAGTCGGGGCAGATCAGGATTTGGCCTCGGCTGGACGGCTGCCCGATTCGTCTCGGCGCTCCAGAGCCGGTGGAGGGGCGCGGCGATGTCACGCGGCGGGAGCACGAGGCTGGCGGAGCGCCCGCGCGTGCCCGCCTGCTCGGGGGAGTGAAGGAAACCCAGACGGAGAGCAGAGGAGTGTGTCTGTGGGGACTCGCTGTCTATTTAGGTTGCCAGGGCAACGGCCTGACGTGGCAAGTGGCGTTGGTGCCGCACAGCTCCAGCAGGCTGGGTTCGAACCTTTTAAAGCTCCGCTTGTTCGCTTGGTTAGTGGGTGTTTGGCATGACCGCATCATGTCTTGTGAGCGTTTCCTCCAGCTAATCTGAACTCATTCCACTCTTGAAACGTGCAGAAGGTGGATTAGCTGCTTCATTTTCTCTAGCTGTGAGTAATCGTGAATGAGCTATTTAGTTCAGCCACTCCACCTTCTGCATGTTGAGTGAGTGAGTGAGTGAGCGAGCGAGTGATCGAGTGAGTGAGTGAGTGATCGAGTGAGCGAGCGAGTGATCGAGTGAGCGAGCGAGTGATCGAGTGAGTGAGTGAGTGATCGAGTGAGCGAGCGAGTGATCGAGTGAGTGAGTGAGCGAGTGAGTGAGCGAATGAGCGAGTGAGTGAGGGAGTGAGCGAGTGATCGAGCGAGTGAGTAAGTGAGCGAGTGAGTGATCTAGTGATCGAGCGAGTGAGTAAGTGAGCGAGTGAGTGATCGAGTGAGTGAGTGAGCGAGTAAGCGATCGAGTGAGCGATCGAGTGAGTGAGCGAGTGATCGAGTGAGTGAGCGAGTGAGTGAGTGAGCGAGTGATCGAGCGAGTAAGTGAGCGAGTGAGTGATCGAGTGATCGAGTGAGTGAGGGAGTGAGCGAGTGATCGAGCGAGTGAGTAAGTGAGCGAGTGAGTGATCTAGTGATCGAGCGAGGGAGTAAGTGAGCGATCGAGTGAGCGATCGAGTGAGTGAGCGAGTGATCGAGTGAGTGAGCGAGTGAGCGAGTGAGTGAGTGAGTGAGCGAGTGATCGAGCGAGTAAGTGAGCGAGTGAGTGATCGAGTGAGCGAGTAAGCGATCGAGTGAGCGATCGAGTGAGCGATCGAGTGAGTGATCGAGTGAGTGAGTGATCGAGTGAGGGAGTGAGCGAGCGAGTGAGTGAGTGAGCGAGTGAGTGATCGAGTGAGGGAGCGAGTGAGTGAGTGAGTGATCGAGCGAGTGATCGAGTGAGTGAGTGAGCGAGTAAGCGATCGAGTGAGCAATCGAGTGATCGAGTGAGTGAGCGAGTGATCGATCGAGTGAGTGAGCGAGTGATCGATCGAGTGAGTGAGTGAGCGATCGAGTGAGTGAGCGAGTGATCGAGCGAGTGATCGAGTTAGTGAGTGAGTGAGCGAGTGAGTGATCGAGTGATTGAGTGAGTGAGCGAGTGAGTGATCGAGTTAGTGAGTGAGTGAGCGAGTGAGTGATCGAGTGAGTGAGTGAGCGAGTAAGCGATCGAGTGAGCAATCGAGTGATCGAGTGAGCGAGTGAGTGAGCGATCGAGTGAGCGATCGAGTGAGCGAGTGAGTGAGCGAGTGATCGAGTGAGTGATCGAGTGAGTGAGCGAGTGAGTGATCGAGTTAGTGAGTAAGTGAGCGAGTGAGTGATCGAGTGAGTGAGTGAGCGAGTGATCGAGTGAGTGAGTGATCGAGTGAGTGAGTGAGCGAGTGAGCGATTGAGCGATCGAGTGAGTGAGTGAGTGAGCGAGTGAGTGAGTGAGTGAGTGACTGATCGAGTGAGTGAGTGAGCGATTGAGTGAGTGATCGAGTGAGTGAGTGATCGAGTGAGTGAGTGAGCGAGTGAGTGAGTGAGTGATCGAGTGAGTGAGTGAGCGAGTGAGTGAGCGAGTGAGTGAGTGAGTGAGTGAGCGAGTGAGTGATCGAGTGAGTGATCGAGTGAGTGAGTGAGCGAGTGAGTGAGTGATCGAGTGAGTGAGTGATCGAGTGAGCGAGTGAGTGATCGAGTGAGTGAGTGAGTGATCGAGTGAGTGAGTGAGCGAGTGAGTGAGTGATCGAGTGAGTGAGTGATCGAGTGAGCGAGTGAGTGATCGAGTGAGCGAGTGAGTGATCGAGTGAGTGAGTGAGTGATCGAGTGAGTGAGTGAGCGAGTGAGTGAGTGATCGAGTGAGTGAGTGAGTGATCGAGTGAGCGAGTGAGTGATCGAGTGAGTGAGTGAGTGATCGAGTGAGTGAGTGAGCGAGTGAGTGAGTGATCGAGTGAGTGAGTGAGTGAGCGAGTGAGCGATTGAGTGAGTGATTGAGTGAGTGAGTGATCGAGTGAGTGAGTGAGCGAGTGAGTGAGTGATCGAGTGAGTGAGTGAGTGAGCGAGTGAGCGATTGAGTGAGTGATTGAGTGAGTGAGTGATCGAGTGAGCGAGTGAGTGATCGAGTGAGTGAGTGAGTGATCGAGTGAGTGAGTGAGCGAGTGAGTGATCGAGTGAGTGAGTGAGTGAGCAAACAAGTGATCGAGTTAGTGAGTGAGTGAGCGAGTGAGCGAGTGAGCGAGTGAGTGAGTGACTGATCGAGTGAGTGAGTGAGCGAGTGAGTGAGCGAGTGAGTGAGCGAGTGGTTGAGTGAGTGAGTGAGTGAGCGAGCGAGTGAGTTAGTGAGTGAGTGAGTGAGTGAATCAGACCTGTCAGTCACACCGAAGCAGACGGGCTGATGAGATGCAGAGTTAGCGTAGCATCTAACGCTGCCATCCATCCGCCGTGAGTCATTTCCTCTGCTAATTAATGCGTGACGTGACGCGACGCTGAAGAGAAGCTAAACGAGGGTGGTCGTGAGTCACTGCCTCCAGCTGCTGAATGTCAAGTCCCACTCACGTCCGCCGGAAAGGTCGCGTCTCCGCCCGTGCGCCCGGTGTTCACCTGGCTGTCTGCTCTTAGGGTTCGTTCCTCCCCGAATCTGCTTCGCCCCCCCTGTGGTCAGATCTCAGCGTTAAGCGTCCCGGTCCTGATTTCCTCCTTTATTCCTGTTAGTCAAGTCGTAACATCATCTACAGCTCTATGCCACCACTTCTTTTCACCAGCCAGGGACACCAGAGGGTCCCACAGAGACCCGTATAGTGTACGGAGAGTGATCGCCTTCGCTGTTGGGGACTCCGATGCCACCTGAGGGGGGCGTATTGGCCCGAGGCGCACTCCCTCTGCGACACCTGGGCGCCCCTGAAGTTGCTTTGAGATCACATTTATTTGTAATAAGCGATAAACAAATACGTTTAACTCGACTTGACGTGGCCTTGGGCGGCCACCAGACGCCACAAGCTCGTTTGATCATCTGGTGGACGTCCAGCCAGGTCGATAGCACAGCTGAGATTCAAGCTTCCCAGCAGTGATGGGCCACCGTGTTAGATCCCAGTCCCGGTTCATTCCTCATGAACGTTTTAATGGATCTTCTGGTCCGTAAACGCGTCAAGCTCAAGGACGCCCTCGTGAAAGCGGTTTAATTCCTGGCTAACGCTACAGGACCGTCCGCGTTCTGACCTCGGGCAGCTCGTCAGCGCTCATCCTCTGGGTTTTTAGGGTTCCTGGAATATTCCATGTGCGGAAAATCCTGGAACGTCTTCCCGTGACTCGCTTCACACTGAATTACGGCCAGAATCTGCAGGATTTGTTTCTTCGGCCATAAGTATGTGGACACCTGACTATTCAGGGCTCTAGAGGTCGCACATGCGACCTAATTTCTCAATGGTGCGACTGAAAAAAGTCGGTGCGACCAGACGTTCGAGGGGGAAAAAAAGTCTCACATTAGACACACATTAGGCCCATATCTAATCATATCTATATACTGTATCTAAACCAATCAGAGATAGTGAAGGGCGGGACCAGCGCCATCAACAGATATGTGTGAGCATCTGTGCTGCTGTTACAGATGTTGGTTTTTATGTGAAAACATCAATCAAATATCGGTGATAAGAAGACGTGACGTGTTCGTCTCAGTTGTTGTTTTCTTTAGTTCATTGACGTGAGAAGAGTTTTGTGCTTCGCTCTCACCGCGACTCTCGACGTAAATAACCGATTTGCTCAGCGCTCGACTCGAGAGATAAAACATCATTAAAGTTCCACGATACGAACAAACATCTGTGTGAAATAACCATCAAATCCAGTCTAACAGCTCCACATGTATCTGTGTTTAACTGGATTTACTTCACGTCAAACGTTGTTTGTTCTGTCCGGGTCACTTTTACCACGTCATATCACACAGTTCATCTTTTTTTAAGGCACTTTAAAAATATCAGCGGCAAACTGACTCGAAATGTAATAATGTCATGTCATGTAGCTTATGTCAATAATATGCGTCTCGTTACTGCATTAATTATATGTAATATTCTTATCATTAAATGAGATGTTCAGTTTGAAGCCCTAAAAACACTTGCACTTTTAATTTAGATTTTCTTTTTATTTCATTTATCTTGAGTTTAAATTTCAGCTCAGTGAAGCACTTTAAGCACCAACACTTTTTCAGTAAGTTACATTTCTTGTAGAATTGTGCTTCAAATAAGGAACTTTATGTTGACCAGATTGTTAGTTAATCATTTAAGTCAATATTGCCTATATGGACAGCGATTAAAAAAAAGTTGAGGTGTTAAATGCGATGCGAAACTTTTGTGCTGGTGCACCTAAGAAAAAAAGTTAGGCGCACCAGTGCAACCAGTGCAAAAAGTTAGTCTAGAGCCCTGCTATTAGCAGTATCAGTAAGGCCAGGTTAATAAATCCACCTTCTAAAGCCGCGTCTCCCAACCTTTTCTTGCACCACGGACCGGTTTCATATAAGATATAATTTCACGGATTGGTGTGGGAGGGAGGATTTAGTAATATTGCTCACAGACTGAGCTGTTTTTGCTGCAACGAGACGCTGCTTCCACCTAGAGGTGATAGGAGACATAAACACAAGTAGAAGCTCTCTAATTATTCATTCTTTCTGTGTGGCCCGGTAATAAATGCCCCCTGGACCGGTGCCGGTCCGCGGCCCGGTGGTTGGGGACCACTGTTTTAAAAGGGTTGAAATCTGAACTGTCCAGATCACTGGACTGCATTTGCACCGTGCACAGGTGGTCGAAGTAGGGGCGTCCAGATACTTTCGGCTGTACTGTGTAGCTCAGCGATCCGACCAAGTGAAGGAGCGTTTTGACCCTCTGTTGTATTCGTTAGCGCTGGAGCGGATGACGCTGGGCGCGGGCTGTGGGACGAGCTCCATCGCGTCGGGCTGCCCGAAGACGTGGACGCCCGGTCTCTCTTCGACCAATCAGGTATCGTCTCCTGTGCTTTCAAGTCTCGTTTTAAACTGGCGACCATTCATTCACTCATTCATTTTCTTAACCCGCTTATCCAATCATGGTCGTGATGGGTGCTGGAGCCTATCCCAGCTTTTCAATGGGCGCAAGGCACACAGTAAGACCCTGGACGAGGCGCCAGTCCATCGCAGGGCAGACACACACACACACACACACACACACATACACACTCAAACTCAAACTCAAAAGAAGCTTTATTGGCATGACAAATAAGGACATTCGTATTGCCAAAGCAAGTTACAGAGAAATATAAACAATAAAAATAAGAAAGAACAAAAATATACAAACAGTTACATGTGCAAAAAATATAGAATAGAATAAAATATTAATAAAAACTGTGCAAAATAATAACAATAAAAAGTATAATATTTACATTATACACACACACATTCACTTATAGGGCAATTCAGTGTCTCCAATTAACCTGACTGCATGCTTTTGGACTGTGGGAGGAAACCGGAGCTCCCGGAGGAAACCCACACAGACACGGGGAGAACATACAAACTCCGCACAGAAAGGTACCCGGACCGCCCCGCCTGGGGATCGAACCCAGGACCTTCTTGCTGTGAGGTGACAGTGCTACCGACTAAGCCACCGTGCCGAAATTGCTGATTGGTTTTTATTTATTTATTTATTTATTGATTGGTGTGTGTGTGTGTGTGTGTGTGTGTGTGTGTGTGTGTGTGTGTGTGTGTGCGTGCGTGCGTGTGTGTGTGTGTGCGTGCTCAGGTCAGTTCTGGGCTCATCAGAAATGCGCCCTGTGGTCGGACGGCGTGAGCCAGGCAGAGGACCAATCACTGCTCTACGTGGACAGAGCCATCCACTCAGGGAGCACAGAGGTGAGGCCGCGTATCAGAGCTCCCGAAAAGCCGTCTCGCGGTTTGACTTTTAGGACGGGGGCAGGACGGGGGAGAGGGGGGGGCGCAGGTTGGTTCCCGCTCACAAAAGGTCGCGGTTTCACACCTGCGTCCCTCTCGCGCATCCTTTTTATTTTGGGTGAGATACCAATCCAAGATAGGCTTAAACGTTAAGGTACTGGACTAGTAATCGAAAGGTCGCTGGTTCAAGCCCTTCCATTGCCAGGTTGCGACTGTTGGGCCCTTGAGCGAGGCCCTTAACTTTCAATTGCTTAGACTGTATATTGTCACAGTACTGAGAGTCGCTTTGGATAAAAGCATCCATGGTGTAGGAATGAGCGAGGTTCATAAATATGTGGACACTTCGGTTCCTTATAATTGTATTTAGGGGTTTTAGACTTGCATTTACATTTTTTGCATTTAACAGACGCTTTTATCCAAAGCTTGAGGCTTGAGGGTTAAGGGCCTTGCTCAAGGGCCCAACAGTGACAATCTGGCAGTGGTGGTGTTTGAACCAGCGACCTTTCGATTACTAGTCCAGTATCTTAGCCGCCAGGGTACACCTGCCCCTTTAGGCACAACGTGGTGTCCATAAATATAGGATTTCATCAATGCCAATTCCCCTACTGCGATTGAACAATAACACAATCTTTCACGTTTATTTCATATAGCCAAAAGTTTGTGGACGCCCAACAAATAAGCGCAGTGCTTATCAGGGGTTGGTAGGTACACCGATCAGCCATAACATTAAAACCACCTCCATTTAATCAGCTCCACTTACCATATAGAAACACTTTGTAGTTCTACAATTACTGACTGTAGTCCATCTGTTTCTCTACATGCTTTGTTACCCCCTTTCACCCTGTTCTTCAATGGTCAGGACCACCACAGAGCAGGTATTATTTAGGTGGTGGATGATTCTCAGCACTGCAGTGACACTGACATGGTGGTGGTGTGTTAGTGTGTGTTGTGCTGGTATGAGTGGATCAGACACAGCAGCGCTGCTGGAGTTTTTAAACACCTCACCGTCACTGCTGGACTGAGAATAGTCCACAGCCGACAGCGCCCCGTGGGCAGCGTCCTGTGACCACCGATGAAGGTCTAGAAGATGAGCGACTCAAACAGCAGCACTAGATGAGCGATCGTCTCTGACTTTACATCTACAAGGTGGACCGACTAGGTAGGAGCGTCTAATAGAGTGGACGGTGAGTGGACACGGTGTGTAAACACTCCAGCAGCGCTGCTATGTCTGATTCACCACCTAAATAATAGCTGCTCTGTGGTGGTCCTGTGGGGGTCCTGACCATTGAAGAACAGCATGAAAGGGGGCTAACAAAGCATGTAGAGAAACAGATGGACTACAGTCAGTAATTGTAGAACTACAAAGTGCTTCTATATGGTAAGTGGAGCTGATAACATGGACAGTGAGTGTAGAAACAAGGAGGTGGTTTTAATGTTATGGCTGCACGTTTTTGAGGGTCGATCTAATCTCCGAGTGGAAGGAAGTTAAACCGTGGAGACGAGCTGAAAGAGGGAACAGTGCAGCCGTGATGCTCCGCCGAGGGGAAACGCGGAGATGGTTTTGGGGAAGCTGATGGTAACCGGTGCCTGTGGGAGAGGAACATCAGGAGCGTCTGGCAGTACTGTTTTTAATACACTCGCACCCACTTCCCCTTCTGGGAACCCTGGTACCGTCTCAGCTCGGCTGCCGGGCGACTGGGCGCCCCCCAAGTGGGCACAGTCGGCAGTACAGACAGCTAGATCGGCTGTGCTAAAATTGGGAGAAGAGCTCCCCATAGTTACAGTACAGCATCCGGTACGAGTAGTTTTGAGGGTTGGATCAAGACGAGGTACAGAACCGGGGTTTGGTACGAGGGTGACCGGTCCTTTCTTATTTACCGTGTCCCCCTGATCAGATGTGGTATCTGACAGGGGTGTCCAGATACTTTTGGATACCCCGGTATAATCCCCCTGTACTGAATGAACGTGTGATTGTTGTTGTTTCTGTAGCACTGTGCATATTGCAAGCGCCTTGGAGCATCCATTAAGTGCTGTGAGGAGGGGTGCGGCCGCTCGTACCATTATCCGTGTGCGGGGGGAGCAGGAACCTTCCAGAACTTCAGGAAGCTCTCGGTCCTCTGCACCGAACACCTGCACCTGGCAACCGGCACAGGTGAGAGAGAGAGAGGGGCGGGGCATATAATAATCACCACTTCATCACAGAGCAGCACTCACTCGCTCATTCATTCATTCATTCACTGTTTCAGTCACCCATTTATTTATTTATTTATATATTAAATCATTCATTCACTAACTTATTTACTCACTTACTGTGTCGCTCACTCATCCACTTTCATTCATTCATTCATTCACTGTTTCACTCACTCATTTACTTACTCTGTGTCATTTATTCACTCATTCTTTCATCCAGTCATTCATTCTGTGTCATTTATTCAGTTTCAGTCACTTCTTCATTCATTCAGTCATTCGTTCATTCACTCATGTATTCATTCACTGTTTTACTCACTGTTTCAATCACTCATTCATTCACTCACTCATCCACTCAGTCATTTATTCAATCACTCATTTTTTTCATTTACTCACTTATTCATTCACTCTTTTACTTAGTCATTCATTCATTTTCTCATGTTCTTATTTACTCACTTATTTAGTCATTCATTCACTCACTCATTCACTTATTCATTTACTAATTACTCATTTATTCATTTACTCATTTACTGTCATTCACTCACTGTTCCTTTTACTGTCTCACTCATTTACTCACTTATTCACTCATTTATTCATTGTCATTCATTCACTCACTCATTTAACCATTCTTTCTATTTTTGCTCAGTCATTCATATATTCACTGTTTCACTCACTCATTTACTTACTCTGTGTCATTTATTCACTCATTCATTCATCCAGTCATTAATTCTCTGTTTCATTCACTTATTCATTCATTCATCCAGTCATTCATTCTGTGTCATTTATTCACTGTTTCAGTCACTTCTTCATTCATTCAGTCATTCGTTCATTCACTCATGTATTCATTCACTGTTTTACTCACTGTTTCAATCACTCATTCATTCACTCACTCATCCACTCAGTCATTTATTCACTCACTCATTTTTTTCATTTACTCACTTATTCATTCACTCATGTATTCATTCATTCACTCTTTTACTTAGTCATTCATTCATTTGCTCATGTTCTTATTTACTCACTTATTTAGTCATTCATTCACTCACTCATTCACTTATTCATTTACTAATTACTCATTTATTCATTTACTCATTTACTGTCATTCACTCACTTTCTTTTACTGTCTCACTCATTTACTCACTTATTCACTCATTTATTCATTTAGTCATTCATTCACTCACTCATTTAACCATTCTTTCTATTTTTGCTCAGTCATTCATATATTCACTGTTTCACTCACTCATTTACTTACTCTGTGTCATTTATTCACTCATTCATTCATCCAGTCATTAATTCTCTGTTTCATTCACTTATTCATTCATTCATCCAGTCATTCATTCTGTTTCATTCATTCACTCATTTATTTATTCACTGTTTGTCACTTCTTTATTTACTCATTTATTCATTCATTCATTCGTTCATTCACTCATGTATTGATTCACTGTTTTACTTACTGTTTCAATCACTCATTCATTCACTCACTCATCCACTCAGTCATTTATTCACTTACTCATTTTTTTCATTTATTCACTTATTCATTCACTCATGTATCCATTCATTCACTCTTTTACTCATTCATTCATTTGCTCATGTTCTTATTTACTCACTTATTTAGTCATTCATTCACTCACTCATTCACTTATTCATTTACTAAGTACTCATTTATTCATTTACTCATTTACTGTCATTCACTCACTGTTTCTTTTACTGTCTCACTCATTGACTCACTTATTCAGTCATTTATTCATTTAGTCATTCATTCACTCACTCATTTATCCATTCTTTCTATTTTTGCTTACTGTCATTCATTCACTGTTTCACTCATTCATTCATTTGCGCATCCACTCATTCATTCATTAGTTTATGTGCTCATTGACTCACTTATTCAGTCATTTATTTACTCACTCATTCACTTATTTATTTACTAATTTATTCATTTACTCATTCAGTGACTTTGTTTTATGTCTCACTCATTTACTCACTTGTTTATTCATTAACTGACTCATTCATTCACTGATTTATTCATTCACTTATTCGTACACTCATTCACTCACTGTTTCTTTTACTGTATCACTCACTCATTTACTCATTCATTAATTCATTCACTGTGTCATTCATTTAAGTATTTACTCACTGCTTCACTCACTCACTGTTTCACTTACTCATTTATTTACTCATTTACTTATTATCTCACTCATTCACTCATTCATTCAATTATTCACTCTTGCTGTGGTGACCCCTGACCCCGCTGACCGTTTCTCTCTCTGTGTGTGTGCAGCGGAGGTGACCTGTGTCCTGTGTGAGAGTGCTGGAGATTTACTGGACCAGTTGTTCTGTACCAGCTGTGGTCTGCACTACCACGGCATGTGTCTGGACATCAGCGTGACTCCTCTGAAGCGGGTGGGCTGGCAGTGCCCCGAGTGCAAAGTGTGCCAGACGTGCAAGTAAGTGGGAACAGAACAGCGCAGAACACCACGCCCTCACCGGCGGGCACATCGCGATCGAACGTCCACCAGTACGGGATCTGAATGGACTGGTACTTACGTTCCAGGTTGTACTGGGTGACGGTGGTAGGGGCGTCGTTAAACACATGACCCATCATAGGCTATGTATCCAAAAGTATATGGACGCCTGACAGTGAGCTTCTTGGACCTCTCATTAAGAAACAATGTGTGTTAGTGTAGAGTGGCACCATTTTTAGGGCTATTCACAAGATTTTGGAGTGCGTCTGTGAGAATCTGTGCCTATTTTTGTCAAAAGAGCATGACATGCCCTTTTAGCACTGTCGAGTCACAGCAGAGTGGAGTTTGCATGTTCTCCCTGTGCCCCAGGATTACTGGAGATACTAAAGTCCACCTGGGTGTGTGTGTGTGTGCCCTGTGTTGGACTGGCGACCCGTCCGGGGTGTTTCCTGCCTTTATTTTGGCTGACATTTGGTCCCGTTGCGTTGTAGGAACCCCGGCGAGGACACGAAGATGCTGGTGTGTGACATGTGCGATAAAGGCTATCACACCTTCTGCCTGCAGCCTGTCATGGACTCCATCCCCACCAACGGCTGGAGGTGCAAGGTAAACACAGTAAACACGTACTGGTTCTCCTGGGAGACGTTCTCTTCACCGTGCCTTCCACAGTGTGTGTGTGTGTGTGTGTGTAATGCGTGTGTGTGTGTGTGTGTGTGTGTGTTGCAGAATTGCAGGGTGTGTGTACAGTGTGGTACCCGGAGCAGCGGTCTGCTGTGTGGAGGCTGCGCTGAACATCAGGCGTCTCCTCTCATCTGCTCTCTGTGTGATGGAGAGCTGGATAACGAACTCCACAGAGATCTGCTCTCCTGCCGCCACTGCAAACGGTACCAGAGCCGACCGACCCCACCCGGAGTTCTCCCCACCCATTTACTGCTCACCTGTGTCCAGAACCTATCTGTCTGTCTGTCTATCTATCTATCTGTCTGTTTATCTATCATCTATTTGTCTGTCTATTTATCTATCTGTCTGTCTGTCTATCTGTCTATCGATCTGTCTATCTATCTGTCTGTCTATCTGTCTGTCTATCTATCTGTCTGTCTGTCTATCTATCTGTCTGACTGTCTGTTTATCTATCATCTATTTGTCTGTCTATTTATCTATCTGTCTGTCTGTCTATCGATCTGTCTGACTGTTGGTCTATCTATTTGTCTGCCTGTCTACCTGTTTATTTGTCTATCTGTCTGTCTTTATATCTGTCTGACTGTCTGTTTATCTATCATCTGTTTGTCTGTCTGTTTATTTATCTGTCTGTCTTTGTCTGTCTATCTATATATCTGTCTGTCTGTTTATTTATCTGTCTGTCTATCTATATATCTGTCTGTCTGTTTATTTATCTGTCTGTCTGTCTATCTATATGTCTGTCTATCTCTCTATCTTTATGTCTGTTTGTTTATCTGTCTGTCTGTCTGTCTGTCTGTCTGTCTGTCTGTCTGTCTGTCTGTCTATTTACTCACCTATCTGTCTATATATGTCTGTCATCTGTCAGTCTATTTATTTATCTATCTGTCTGTCTATCTATCTATTTATTCATCTGTCTGTCTATCTGTCAGTCCATCAATCTGTCTGTATACCTGTCTATCTATCTACCTATATATCTATCTGTCTATATATATATCTGTCTATCTATCTACCTGTCTGTCTGTCGTCTGTCTATTTATCTGTCTAAATATCTATCTAGTTATTCATCTGTCTGTCTGTTTATTTATTTATCTGTCTGTCTATCAATCTGTCTGTCTGTATCAACCTGTCTGTCTACCTGTCTATCTATCTACCTATATATCTATCTGTCTATCAGTGTCTATCTGTCTGTATGTCTCTTTATCTGTCTGCATGCCTGTCTATTTATTTGTCTGTCTGTCTGTTTATCTGCCTGTCTATCTATATATCTGTCTGTCATCTATGTATCTGTCTGTCTTTTTATCTATCAATCTGTCTGTGTGTCTATTTCTCTATCTATCTACCTATACATCTATATGTTTATCTATATATCTGTCTATCTCTATGTCTGTCTGTCTATTTATCTATGTTGTCTATTCATTTATCTATCTATTTATTTATCTGTCTGTCTGTCTGTCTGTCTGTCTGTTCCTCTTCCTCAGGTGGATCCACGTGGAGTGTGAGAGGCAGCTGGAGGGTCACGTGGAGCTCCAGGCTGGAGATCCGTACACGTGTTCGGCCTGTAAAGACGCCGGATTTGCGCCGGTTCCTGCGAGCGCAGACTCTAAAGCGCCGCACACGGAGGAGGAGACGGTCGCACAACCGGAACAATCAGACCAGGCTGGTGAGGCCGGTCAGGGTCTCAGCACAGAGCCGGTCCAGACCTCCAGTGAGGCGGGGTGTGAGGTGGAGATGACGGAGCACAGAGAGTCGGGTAATGCCAACATCGGTTTGCTCTTATTTACGTGGTTTGACGTATTAGGAGGGGCGGTGACCTCAACCCCACTGAGGACCTTTGGGATGAATTGGAATGTTGATAGTGATCCAGGCCTCACAAGTGCTGTAACTGGACCTGGACCTGACACTCGGTGTGTTTTCTCTTGTAGAAGCGAGAGCTGATACGGGTTGTGAAGAAGTCCAACCAGCAGAAACCGAGACGTCACCGAGTGAAACCGCTGCAGGTATCTTCTCAATATGATCTGATCATGTTAGTGGGAATAACATGGGAACAGAGACGGTAACACGGGAAAACTGTGGGAATAACATGGGAAACAGGGGAACCATGAAGAAAACGGGAATAACATGGGCAACTGTGGGAATAATGTGGGAAACCGGAATAACATGGGCAACTGTAGGAATACTGTGGGAATAATGTGGGAAACGGGAATAACATGGGCCACTGTGGGAATAACATGGGAAACGGGAAACATGAAGAAAATGGGAATACGTGGGCAACTGTGGGAATACTGTGGGAATAATGTGAGAAATTGGAATAACATGGGCAACTGTGGGAACAATGTGGGGAAACATGAAGAAAACGGGAATACCGTGGGCAACTGTGGGAATAATGTGGGGAAACGGGAAACATGAAGAAAACGGGAATACCGTGGGCAACTGTGGGAGTAATGTGGGAAACAGGAAATAATGAGACAAACAGAGGGAATAATAATGTTAATGGGAACATCAAGGGAACAGATACAGTAACGACTGGAACATGCAGGGAACTGGGAATGGCATGGGGAAACGGGAATGGTGAAAGAAAAGATAAGAATAATAAGGGAAACCTTGGGGAAAACAAAGTGAACAGATGAACATGTCAACAAATAATCAAAATATGAATGTCTGTGTTTTTAGACTAGGATGTCTAACAAGCTTATGCTCAGGTGTCCAGATACTTTTGACCACATGTCAGTGTTTTCAGTCCTGTGGTTTGGTCCTGTTGAACAGTAGAACTTACGTTACTTTTTTCTTTATAGCCGCACAGCCTGCTCAGGACGCAGCGCCGTCAGGTGATCCAGAACCTTCTGAGCAGGAACCAGATCCTCATCCACATCAGGAGAAGCCTTCACCGTGCAGATCCACAGAACCAGCCTTCCATCGAGAGGAGCTCAAACCAAACCTGGAGGAGCAGGAATCCATCACACCAACCACCAAAGATATGGGAGCGTCTCAGCCTTCTGATGAGGAACCCATGGAGGTCTCTGAAACGACAGAAATGTTAATGGAGACTGAAGAAAGTTCTGCGCCAAAGGAGGAGGAGACGAGTCCCTCAGTGCAGCACAATCAGAGAACCGCCGAGAAGCTCACAGTGGAGGAACGAGATGTTTCAGAGGGTCTCTTAGTGAAGGAAATTACCTCTGAGGCTCTCATGGTGGAGGAGAGTACAAGAACTTCTGAAGCTCCAATGGTGGAGGAGAGTAGAACTTCTGAGGCTCTCACAGTGGAGAAGAGTAGAACTTCTAAAGCTCTCACGGTGGAGGAGAGTAGAACTTCTGAAGCTCCAATGGTGGAGGAGGGTCAAAGAACTTCTGAGACTCTTGGGGTGGAGGAGGGTCAAAGAACTTTTGATGCTCCCACGATGGAGGAGGGTCAAAGAACTTCTAAAGCTCTCATGATGGAGGAGAATAAAAGAACTTCTGAGGCTCTTGGGGTGGAGGAGAATAAAAGAACTTCTGAGGCTCTTGGGGTGGAGGAGAGTCAAAGAACTTCTAAAGCTCTTATGGTGGAGGAGGTTAAAAGAACTTCTGAGGTTCTCAGGGTGGAGGAAAGTAACACATCTTCTCAGACATTTTTGGAAGGTCCAACAGTTCAGGAATTTAAAAGTTCTTCTGTAAGGTTCATTCAGGTAAAACAGGAAGGATGTTCTCTAGACCTTGCTCACAAAACTCTTACTGGAGACCTGGAGCTGGAGCAACATGAGGGAACTAGAGAAAGTCTCATGATGCAGGAATGTAAAAGCTCTCACAGAGGTCTCGTGGTGAAGGAACCAGGATCTTCTGAAGGTCTGACAGTGGAGACGTCTGTAAGATCTTCTGAAGGTCTTAAGGTGGAGCAACCTCATGAAGACCTCACAGTGGAGGAACATAAAGGATCATCTCAATGTCCTACCATGGATCAACATGTAAAAGCGTCAGCAGCGTCTGGAAGATCTACAGAACTCACTGTGGAGAACTCGGAGGCTCCTGGACGTCCTGACGTTCTCTATGAGGAGATGGACATCAGCATGGACGGTGAGCGCAGCCTGGCGAAGCTGAGCTCTCTGGTGGAAGAAAGAACCTCGTTAAAGCCATTACAGATGAAACAGCCGGAGAGCTTCCCTCCGTCTCTAATCAGCCCCCAGACCTTCTGTGGACACGGGGAGCCCAGCAGCCATGTGCCTTCAACCACCTTCTTCCCTCTGATGCCCAAAATCGGGATGGGAAAACCCGCCATCTCCAAGAGGAAGTTCTCGCCAGGGAGGCCCAGAGTTAAACAGGTTAGACCTTGATGTTGTGCTGGGATGCTGGTGGGTGGGTTGGTTGGTTGGTGGAACCCTTGGTGTCCAGTGTGATATGATTTGGTTTGACCTTTCCAGAGGGGAAATTTCTTCAAGTATCTGAAGAAACTTGGTGGTGAAGATGGTGCCACAGTGTTGATGTTTTCCTAGTGAACATAAATCCATGTTCTGGTTTGACTGGGATCTTCTGGAATTTAAGGGAATTTTGATGAGAGTAGGGACACGCCCAGCCTGTTTTGTGCCATCTACATACATCAGTTCATACATGCCATGAGCTATCAGATTTTATCATTCATGGTCATAGGACCAGGACTAAACCGCTGTAGGTTGAAGAGACCAGGACTAAACTGCTGTAGGCTGAAGAGACCAGGACTAAACCGCTGTAGGTTGAAGAGACCAGGACTAAACTGCTGTAGGCTGAAGAGACCAGACTAAACCGCTGTAGGCTGAAGAGACCAGACTAAACCGCTGTAGGTTAAAGACACCAGGACTAAACTGCTGTACGTTAAAGAGACCAGATTAAACTGCTGTAGGCTGAAGAGACCAGACTAAACCGCTGTAGGCTAAAGACACCAGGACTAAACTGCTGTACGTTAAAGAGACCAGATTAAACTGCTGTAGGCTGAAGAGACCAGACTAAACCGCTGTAGGCTAAAGACACCAGGACTAAACTGCTGTACGTTAAAGAGACCAGATTAAACTGCTGTAGGCTGAAGAGACCAGGACTAAACTGCTGTAGGTTAAAGAGACCAGATTAAACTGCTGTAGGCTGAAGAGACCAGACTAAACCGCTGTAGGCTAAAGACACCAGGACTAAACTGCTGTACGTTAAAGAGACCAGATTAAACTGCTGTAGGCTGAAGAGACCAGGACTAAACCGCTGTAGGTTAAAGACACTAGGACTAAACTGCTGTACGTTAAAGAGACCAGATTAAACCGCTGTAGGTTAAAGACACTAGGACTAAACTGCTGTACGTTAAAGAGACCAGATTAAACCGCTGTAGGCTGAAGAGACCAGGACTAAACCGCTGTACGTTAAAGAGACCAGATTAAACTGCTGTAGGCTGAAGAGACCAGGACTAAACCGCTGTAGGTTAAAGAGACCAGGACTAAACCGCTGTAGGCTAAAGAGACCAGGACTAAACCGCTGTAGGCTGAAGAGACCAGGACTAAACCGCTGTAGGTTAAAGAGACCAGGACTAAACC
The DNA here is from genome assembly GCF_030014385.1 of Trichomycterus rosablanca. Taxonomy (NCBI): domain Eukaryota; kingdom Metazoa; phylum Chordata; class Actinopteri; order Siluriformes; family Trichomycteridae; genus Trichomycterus; species Trichomycterus rosablanca. Next base: position 1,520,118 of record NC_085991.1, on the reverse strand, counting down.
GCTGTAGGCTGAAGAGACCAGGACTAAACCGCTGTAGGTTAAAGAGACCAGATTAAACTGCTGTAGGCTGAAGAGTCCAGGACTAAACCTCTGTAGGCTGAAGAGACCAGGACTAAACCGCTGTAGGCTGAAGAGACCATGACTAAACCGCTGTAGGTTAAAGAGACCAGGACTAAACCGCTGTAGGTTAAAGAGACCAGGACTAAACCGCTGTAGGTTAAAGAGACCAGGACTAAACCGCTGTAGGTTAAAGAGACCAGGACTAAACCGCTGTAGGTTAAAGAGACCAGGACTAAACCGCTGTAGGTTAAAGAGACCAGGACTAAACCTCTGTAGGCTGAAGAGACCAGGACTAAACCGCTGTAGGCTGAAGAGACCATGACTAAACCGCTGTAGGTTAAAGAGACCAGGACTAAACCGCTGTACGTTAAAGAGACCAGATTAAACTGCTGTAGACTGAAGAGACCAGGACTAAACCGCTGTATGTTAAAGAGACCAGATTAAACTGCTGTAGGCTGAAGAGACCAGGACTAAACCGCTGTAGGTTAAAGAGACCAGGACTAAACCGCTGTAGGCTAAAGAGACCAGGACTAAACCGCTGTAGGCTGAAGAGACCAGGACTAAACCGCTGTAGGTTAAAGAGACCAGGACTAAACCGCTGTAGGCTGAAGAGACCAGGACTAAACCGCTGTAGGTTAAAGAGACCAGATTAAACTGCTGTAGGCTGAAGAGTCCAGGACTAAACCTCTGTAGGCTGAAGAGACCAGGACTAAACCGCTGTAGGCTGAAGAGACCATGACTAAACCGCTGTAGGTTAAAGAGACCAGGACTAAACCGCTGTAGGTTAAAGAGACCAGGACTAAACCGCTGTAGGTTAAAGAGACCAGGACTAAACCGCTGTAGGTTAAAGAGACCAGATTAAACTGCTGTAGGCTGAAGAGTCCAGGACTAAACCTCTGTAGGCTGAAGAGACCAGGACTAAACCGCTGTAGGCTGAAGAGACCATGACTAAACCGCTGTAGGTTAAAGAGACCAGGACTAAACCGCTGTAGGTTAAAGAGACCAGGACTAAACCGCTGTAGGTTAAAGAGACCAGGACTAAACCGCTGTAGGTTAAAGAGACCAGGACTAAACCGCTGTAGGTTAAAGAGACCAGGACTAAACCGCTGTAGGCTGAAGAGACCAGGACTAAACCGCTGTAGGCTGAAGAGACCAGGACTAAACCGCTGTAGGTTAAAGAGACCAGGACTAAACTGCTGTAGGTTGAAGAGACCAGGACTAAACCTCTGTAGGCTGAAGAGACCAGGACTAAACCTCTGTAGGCTGAAGAGACCAGGACTAAACCGCTGTAGGCTGAAGAGACCAGGACTAAACCAGACTACATCAGTAAACCATGAACATTTTGATGCATTATTTTTAAGTTCTTGCACGATTCTCACCCTCATCTCTTTCTCTCTCACCCGCCTCATTCCCAGGGAGGATGGAGCACCTCTCCCAGACTGAGCTCGCCCTCACCCTCCCCGGTGTGGGACGCCCCAAAAAGCATGCAGATCCCCAGCATGGCCGTCTGGAGCGTCCGCGCGGTAACTACAGCTACACGTTTCATTTCATCCGCAAGTAATATCCAGCTTATGCCAAGTTCACACTACACGACTGGATCTCTAGTAATCGGGAGTCGTATAAGTCGGTGTGTATTTCACACTACACCATCTATCACCAACTGGAATCACGGACGAGCTTCTCTGCTCTCCCAAACTACGTTTAGTCACGAGAACACACGCGAGAAGTGACGAGGGGTTTAATGACGCCACGTCCAAAAATGCACGCTGATGTGCAGCGTAATATCAAAGCGGAAAAATAAATGAATCTGAGTGGATTTGGCAACACGAGCAGCATGGATTGTTCTGTAGTGAGTCGGAGGTTAATAAATATTGTTTGCAATGCAGCGTGGGTGTTTTGTAGAGATCGATAAGGTCAGAAATACTGTAAAGCTTGTGTGTGCGCTGATGTATTCTGATATAAACTATATGACGCCCCTGCATCACCTGTTTACACTCCTCTCCTGCGTTTCGCCTCATAGCGCTCACTGCCAGTCGGGCAACTCGGATCCAGATATCTGACATGCTAGAAATCTCGCTTCGGTCACCGAGCGCTCGATCGAGTGAGAGCCGAGTTGCTCCCGAGGCGGCAAATCCAGCGCCGACCAGCCGGCGAGCGAAAATCTGGGCGAAAGTCGTGTAGTGTGAACCGGGCGTAAATGCCTTCTGGATGGGGGAATGACCTGCTTGTTGGTGCAACAGCGACCCCTGGTGTACATACTGAGGAACACGCTATGCTCTCACTGTGTTCCTGTATCGCTTGATGGAATACAGCGAGCACAGTGTGTTCAGTACAGGGTTATTATCGTTAACGAAAACGAAGGAAATAACGAAAATGTTTTTTCAATTTATTTCTGAGCCCTGTGAACTGATATGAGATCGAGTTTTTTCCACTCGAGCAGTTTTACGTCAGCTGCCGGCACCGTACGGTACCTCGTGCTCCCTGACGGCACTGTGTCATTTTTTATATCTTCCCTACACACTCGCTCCCTTTGCCCCTATAGTGCACTTAACATTCTTAAAGGGCCAGACAATATATTTGTAATTCACATTACATGACAGGTGTGACGTTAGAAAACAACATTCTTTTTCTTAGAATAGCCCTTTTTTTTTTTAAGGAAAAATAGTTCTTGTGTGAATTACAAGGGCAGGAAAAACTACGGCAGATACAAAAGGTGCACAACGTGAACTCAAGCACTCACCTCACCGCCCCCCCCACACACTGGCTGCACTCGCCAGGTCGTCATTATCATATTACAATCTTTTCCTTAAGTAAAATTAAAAGAACTAAAACTGTGCATTAAAAATACCAGAGGCAGGAATTTGAACTTGAAGTGTAACTTCATACAGCTGTCAGCATCTGCAATCTGTTGAGGGGGCCCAACATTTTTTATCGCGTGACAGCCCTAATTATTATGCTCATGTGTGTTCTTAGTCTATTGATTATTTTCAGCAGCAGTTACACAGCAGTGTTACACACATTTTGCACTTAAGGCGGCTATCTTGTGGACTGTCACAGTTTACATCTTTTGTTGAGTTTTTATTACACAATACTTACTCTGACCTTTTTGGAATCCTGCACCTGAAAAATAATCCAAAGTATGAAAAAACTAAAACTAATACTAGAACTAATGAGAACTAAACTAAAACTAAGCATTAAAAAAATAATAAAAACTAGCAAACCCACTCTAAGAACGAATTAAAACGAACTGAATTAGAGAAAAAAAGTCACAACGAAATAAAACTAAACTATAATGAAAAATCCAAAACTATTCTAACCTTGGTTCAGTACGTTTAGGCTCCATGTGGGAGGTGAAAGCCGATTTGACCTGACCCGGGGTGCACAAACTTTGGCATACAGCTGTATGGTCCAGTCGCCAACTGTTGTACTGTTACCCCAGACACGTTATATGACCAAAACTATGTGGACACCTGATGATGAGCTTGTTCGATTCTTCCAGACGTCCTTCTGCGCTGTATGTAAACTTTTGACCTCGGCGTGAAGTGGAACCCGGTCTCTGTTCCCCCTCTGAGGATCGGAAGGGCGTCGGTGCAGAACTTTTAATCACCGGATCGATTATAAAATTGTTCAGCGCTGATCATCGTCATCATCACCTTCATCTCGAGTGATTTACCGTGATTTACACGTGATCACATCAAACACTTCTTTGACTTTGATGTGCATTTCGTTCACCTGATTGGTCGATCCAGCCTCGCTCTGCGTCTGATCATGAAGGCGTAGATGACCAAAAGTATGTGGACACGTCTCCAGAACCATCCTGCCTTTGCACCTTAAGATTTCGGAGTGTGCCTGTGGGCATTTAGGCCCCTGCACTGAAACGAGGAGCGACGGTGCGTGAATTCAGGCACTGATGGCTTGCAGTTGATGTTCCAATTCATCCCAATGTGCACCAAGGGCCTTCCCCAAAACTGTTGCCACAGAGCGTGTCATTAATTGTATGCACCTGTTAGGATTGGGAATAGAACACCTGACCTTAATAATATAATAATTGGATCAGTGTTATTTAGACTAGTGATCATAATGTCACTGGTTCAGGCTGTTGGACCCTTGAGCAAGGCCCTTAACCCTCAGTCGCTCTGGATAAAAGTACATAAATGTACATCTAAAACTTACTAAGTGGGCACGGACGTGTCTCAAAATCCCGTGGAGCACCTCTCCAGAGGAGCGGAGGGATGTGATGGTCTGGTGTCCACATACTTTTGACCACACTTTTGTCTGTGCGTTTTGCGCCGCAGGGTCGAGGATCGGGTTTCCCCGGCAGGAGGAGACCCAGAGGGGCGGGGCTCACCGGGAGAGGCGGGCGTGGCCGATCCAGGATGAAGAACGGAGTTGGCCCGGCGCCTCCGCCGGGGGTACGTATGCCTCGGCGATCGCCAATCATTAATCGCAATACGGCAGTACTCAGCGAGCACTTCGTTAGGTACACCTGTACGTTCGTTGTGGGTATACCATCACTGACTGTACGGTCGCCCATCTGTTCCCTCACATCTCATTTATCAACGGGCCTCATAACGGGACCTAATAGGACCCCCAGACCCCCGTGTGGGTGGTGGGTTACGCTCAGCACGGCAGTGACACTAGCACGGTGATGTCGGAGGTGCAGCAGGTGCAGCAATGTTGTTGGGATTATTAGGTTCTAGGTGGTACAGATAGGTGTACCTAATAAAGTGCTCGGTGGGTGTATGTAGAGCCCCCCGCCCCAAAAGCTGAAAAATACATCAAAGAATATTTTGAGTCTAAAAAACACATTACATAAACAAAAGTATGTGGACACCCTTTGATTATTGAGTTCAGGTGTTTCAGCCTCACCCACTAGCCCCTGTTTAAGTCCCAGTTCATCCCATATGGACAGGAAAGGTCCTTCCCCAAACTATCGCAAGCTGCGAGCGTGTCCCTCATTTACTACAGCTGGAATACAGCTGGTAGACGGGTGTGGCTGAAAGATGTGGGCGTCCACATACTTCTGGTTGCGGTCGAGAGACCTGATTAACGCTTGGCTTTCCCACGATGCCGCAGGTCGCCAGCGCGGAGCCGACGGCGTATCTGTTCCGCGAGGAGGAGGAGAGCTCCATGCACAGCACCGTGGTGATCTTCTCCAGCGCCGACTCCTTCACGCTCAAGCAGGTCAGAGAGAGCCCGGAGTTTAGCATGTTCTCTAGGCGCGGTTTCCTTTCGCGAGTGGAGGGTGGATCGACCGCTCCGAGCCGAGGGTGCATTTTTGACTTAGGGGCTTGAACCTACAACCTTTTGATTACTAGTCCGGTACATTAACCACTGAGCTGCCGCTGACCGGGGTGCACAGGACTGGACACATGCAGCTATAATGCACTAATTCATTCATCTCAACCGAGTGCATCATACTGGTAGGGATCACGGTGGGTCCAGTGCCACTCAAACACTGGGCTGCCGACCAGGATGATGCGCTCGGTTAAGGTGAATGAATGAATGAATGCGCTGGTGTTTGATGAGCGATTTACTTCAAGCGCTTTTTGTTTGTTTGTGTCCTGTCTTGTGCAAAAGTTTGCACCCCCCCTCCGGTCAGTGGTAGCTCAGTGGTTAACGTACTGGACTAGTAATCAGAAGGTTGTCAGTTCAAGCCTCGCCACAGCCACGTTGCCACAGTTGGACCCCTGAGCAAGGCCCTTAACCCCCTCAAATCATGTTAGTGGACGCTTACAGTTACAGTTGTGGCAGTAAACAATCTAAGCAATTGAGACTTAACAGCCTTGCTCTAGGGTCCAACAGTGGTGACCACTAGGCTACAGCTGCCCCTCAGCTTTACGGCGACCCCCGTTCCCCGGCGGTCACAGTACCCTGACATGTATCTCATTTTCTCTGTGGAAGTCAGTAAATCAGTGCACTGTGCTGTCGACCGTCCGGGCACCCCAACACCAAATTGATGGTTGTTTTCTGTGTGTGTGTGTGTGTGTGTGTGTGTGTGTGTGTGTATCAGGACATGTGTGTGGTGTGTGGGAGTTTTGGACAGGGTGTGGAGGGTCGCCTGCTGGCCTGCGCTCAGTGTGGACAGTGTTACCACCCCTACTGCGTCAACCTCAAGGTAAGGCCCCGCCGCGCCCCCTCAACAACCCCCCCCCCCCCCCCCCCGCCCCCGACACCCTTTTTATTTCTTTCAGAATCAGTGAGTCAACAGAATCAGTGGGTCATTGAGTCAGTTCAGTCCTTTGAAACAGAGTCAGTGAGTCATTGAGTCAGTTCAGTCCTTTGAAACAGAGTCAGTGAGTCATTGAGTCAGTTCAGTCCTTTGAAACAGAGTCAGTGAGTCATTGAGTCAGTTCAGTCCTTTGAAACAGAGTCACTGAGTCAGTTCAGCCCATTGAAACAGAATCAGTGAGTCATTGAGTCAGTTCAGCCCATTGAAACAGAGTCAGTGAGTCACTGAGTCAGTTTAGTCCTTGGAAACAGAATCAGTGAGTCATTTAGTCAGATCACCTCATTGAAACAGAGTCACTGAGTCAGTTCAGCCCATTGAAACAGAATCAGTGAGTCATTGAGTCAGTTCAGCCCATTGAAACAGAGTCACTGAGTCAGTTCAGCCCATTGAAACAGAGTCACTGAGTCATTTAGTCAGTTCAGTCCTTTGAAACAGAATCACTGAGTCATTTAGTCAGTTCAGTCCTTTGAAACAGAATCAGTGAGTCAGATCAGTACCAAGAACATGCGTATGTATCGTGTGTGTGTGTGTGTGTGTGTGTATCATGTGTGTGTGTGTGTGTGTGTGTGTGTGTGTGTGTGTGTGTGTTTAGATCACGAAGGTGGTGCTGAGTAAAGGTTGGCGCTGTCTGGAGTGCACCGTGTGTGAGGCGTGTGGGCAGGCCTGTGACCCCGGTCGCCTCCTGCTGTGTGACGAGTGCGACATCAGCTACCACACCTACTGCCTCAGCCCACCGCTGCACAACGTCCCTAACGGCAGCTGGAAGTGCAAATGGTAACGGGACTGCGGTCCGGACGAGACCTCACACACACACACACACACACACCGCACACACACACACACACACACACACAGACCTCACACACACACCCACACACACACACACACATACACACACACACACACACACACACACACAGACCTCACACACACACACACACACACACACCGCACACACACACACACACACACAGACCTCACACACACACCCACACACACACACACACCGCACACACACACACACACACACACAGACCTCACACACACACACACACATACACACACACACACACACATACCCACACACACACACACAGACCTCACACACACACACACACAGACCTCACACACACACACACACACACACACACAGACCTCACACACACTCACACACACACACAGAGACCTCACACACACATACACACACACACACACAGACCTCACACACACACACACACACACACAGACCTCACACACACACACTCACACACACACACACAGACCTTACACACACACACACACACATACACACACACACCCACACACACACACACACACACACACACAGACCTCACACACACACACACACACACACACACGTGTGCAAATGGTAACGCCACTGCGGTCCAGACGAGACCTCACACACACACACACACACACACATGTAGAATAATATTTCATCCTTTATACACTGTACGACCAAAAGTATTTGGACGCCTGACCGTGAGCTTGCCAGGAATTTTTGCCCATTCAGCCAAATGATGAAGCTGTTGGGCTTTGTGCCACCCACTGGAGGGCCTTCCCTAAACTGTTTCTGCACAGTTGGAGCCATGTCATTTCCTTTATGTTATTGATGTACACTTACACCATTTAGCGCTGTGTTAGGGGCCTTGCTCAAGGGCCCAACAGTGGCATCTGCTTACTAGTCCAGTACCTTAACCTCTAGGGTACAGCTGTCACTATTTATTACACCTGCAATTGTTACACATTAATTCAGTCATTAGAAGGGGCGTCCATATACTTTTGTCCGTATGGTATAGCGATATAGACTCTGTATTTGTGTGTATGTGTGTGTGTGTGTGTGTGTGTGCTTACCCGTGCTCTGTCCCAACTCTAGGTGTGTGTCCTGCACCCAGTGCGGTGCCACGTCGGCCGGGCAGAGGTGCGAGTGGCAGAACAATTACACCCAGTGTGCCCCGTGTGCCAGTCTGGCCTCCTGCCCCATTTGTCTGCTCACCTACAGCGAGGAGGAGATCATCCTGCAGTGCCGCCAGTGCGACAGGTCCGATTCGCTTCCCTTATACACACAGTAAATGTCCTGGAATGTTTGAATCTGTTGATAATATTATGCTCTGTAGGGGGTGAAATACTGACGTCTTTTGTATTGCCACTCCACCTATTCTGGTCCTTTCGGAATGACTCGTTTTACACCCAAAATTAATCGCACCACCTGTTCGGGATGTTTTTTGTGAAGTCAGGCACTTATGATGAATTTAAAAGCCTGGCTTGCAGTCAAGGTTCCAGTTCATCCCATAGATTTTTATTAAGGTTAAATTCAAGGCTCCTCCGGACCAAACTCATTAAACCGCATCGTTACGGCGCTCGCCTTGTGCACTGAGCCATGTGTTGGCACAGGAAACAGGAAAGGGCCTTCCCTAAACTGTTGCCCGGACAAATTAGATTGTGTATAGTGTACACACAACCAGCTGCGCCACAGGGTTCACCTGCTAACTCGGTTCACTGAGTCAGTCAGGACGGTGAGTTGTTCAGTAAGTCCAGTCAGTCATTCAGTCAGTCCTTTGAAACAGGGTCAGTGAATCAATGAGTCAGTTCAGTCCATTAAAACAGAGTCAGTAAGTAAATGATTCACTTCAATCCTTTGAGACAGAGTCAGTGAGTCATTTATTCAGTTCAGTCCTTAGAAAACAGAGTCAGGGAATCAATGAGTCACTTCAATTCTTTGAAACAGAGTCATTGAGTCAATGAGTCACTTTAATCCTTTGAAACAGAGTCAGTGAGTTACTGAGTCAGTTCAGTCCTTTGAAACGGAGTCAGTAAGTCAATGAGTCACTTCAATCCTTTGAAATAGAGTCAGTGAGTCAATGAGTCACTTCAATTCTTTGAAATAGAGTCAGTGAGTCACTTCAGTCCTTTGAAATAGAGTCAGTGAGTTACTGAGTCAGTTCAGTCCTTTGAAACAGAGTCAGTAAGTCAATGAGTCACTTCAATCCTTTGAAATAGTCAGTGAGTCAATGAGTCACTTCAATCCTTTGAAATAGAGTCAGTGAGTCAATGAGTCACTTCAATTCTTTGAAACAGAGTCAGTGAGTCAATGAGTCACTTCAGTGCATTGAAACAGAATCAGTAAGTCATTAAGTCAGTTCAGTCCTTTGAAATAGTCAGTGAGTCAATGAGTCACTTCAATCCTTTGAAATAGAGTCAGTGAATCAATGAGCTACTTCAATCTTTTGAAACAGTCAGTGAGTCACTGAGTCACTTCAATCCTTTGAAACAGTCAGTGAGTCACTGAGTCACTTCAATCCTTTGAAATAGAGTCAGTGAATCAATGAGCTACTTCAATCTTTTGAAACAGTCAGTGAGTCACTGAGTCACTTCAATCCTTTGAAACAGTCAGTGAGTCACTGAGTCACTTCAATCCTTTGAAACAGTCAGTGAGTCACTGAGTCACTTCAATCCTTTGAAACAGAGTCAGTGAGACATTGAGTCAGTTCAGTCCTTTGAAACAGAGTCATTGAGTCACTTCAGTCCATTGAAATAGATTCAGTGAGTCATTGCTTGTGTACAGCTGAAGTCGCACACATAGTGGGCGTGTTCATCATCTGTGTTCATATAAATAAGGACAGTTCGACTGCAGACGTCAGACTAAATAGTTTCAGGTCCCAGAGAAGCCGAGTGTTTATCTGTCCAGCCGTAATGCCCAGAAATCCTAAAACGATTCCATTTCAGGTCCAGTCAGTGTGTGTGCCGGTCCAGGATTTAAATAAATGCCACGCCCAGTTTCACGTCGCTGATTTCAGACTCGTCTCTTTCCGCCCCCTGCAGGTGGATGCACGCGTCATGCCAGGGTGTCCACACAGAGGACGAGGTGGAGAAACTGGCCGACAGCAGCTTCGACTGCACCCTGTGCCAAGGTCACAGCTCCCGCTCTCCAGGTACCACGTCCGCTGTCTGTTTGCACGTTCACATGTCGAGTGTCGGAAGTATGTGGACACCTGATCGTTGCACTTGCCCGGCATTCCTTAAGCGAGCTGATGTTGTACTGTAACAGGAAAGGGCATTCCCCGAACCGTTGAACAAGGTCACCAGCACACAGTTCTCATGATGTCAGTGTAGAACTGTTTTATTCCTCCTCCACCACACTTCACAGCTCCGGTTGTGCTCGCTGTTGCTCCACTTATGGCATTCCTACTGTTCAGGAGTCCAGCAGTGGTGTGCTTTATACCACTTTTGCTTTCTTCAATGGTCTGTAGTGGGTTTGGCCGAAATACATCATATGGCCAGAAATATGCGGACACCACCTATTGCTGACCACTTGTGGGCAAAGGTCACACAAATGCTCCTCTCTCGGAATGGGCACGCATCCCCACAGACACACTCCCAACATCATGGTCGGGTGTCCACATACTTTTGGCATGCAGTATAGCCAAGTCTCCTTCTCATGTAGACGAATGTAGCTGCATGTTCCCTAATTTTTTGCTACGTGTGCTTTTTTTTCCCCTCACAGCATTAGCACCGGTGGCTAAACCGCAAGCAGATTTGCCCCCTGAGGTTCCCGCCGCTCCATATTTCGCTATGAAGCCGCGGGATTTCGGTAAAAACACGCCCCTCTACTCAGCATCACCTACACAAAACCACAGAATGTACTCCGTTTTAAATGTACACGTGATTTGGGGTTTGGGGTCTCCCACAAGGCTCAACCTAAGGACCGCTTCTGTTTTGCGTTTCTGCAGACCTGACGCGGACTTACACTCAGGACGGCGTGTGTCTCACCGAGTCGGGTCTGTCCCAACTCCAGAGCCTGGCCAACGCGGCCTCCAGGCGCAGAAAGCCTAAACCTAAACTCAAGCTCAAGATCATCAACCAGAACAGCGTCGCCGTGCTGCAGGCGCCGCCCGACCCGCGCGGCGGGCTCTGCAGGGACCCGGACGTGGGCGACAGCCGAGGTTTCCCTTCTGGGATTCGATCTATTTATTGTTTATTTGGTTTGTTTACGTGTAGCTTGATGACTGAGTTTTTGTTCGAGATATTTTATTGATGTGCATGTGGGGTCACTGAGAGTTATTCCGTCATGTCCTGTTATTTAACGACTCAGAGTGATTCAGAGTCAGTGATTCAGAGTCAGTGAGTCAGCTTAGGGAGTTGTTTTTGAGCCTGTAGGTTTACTGAGTCGGTCAGTACGGTGAGTTGTTTAGAAGGTCCAGTCAGTCAGTCATCCAGTTAGGCTGTAATTTAGTCTCCTAAAGCAGAGTCAGTGAGTCATCGAGTCAGTTCAGTCCATTCAGTCCTTTGAAACAGAGTCAGTGAGTCAGTTTAGTCCATTGAGACAGTCACTGAGTCATTAAGTCAGTTCAGTTCTTTGAAACAGTGAGTCAGTTCAGTCTATTGAGACCGAGTCAGTGAGTCATTGAGTCAGTTCAGTCCTTTAAAGCAGAGTCAGTGAGTCAGTTCAGTACTTTGAAACAGAGTCAGTGAGTAATTGAGTCAGTTCAGTCCTTTAAAGCAGTCAGTGAGTCAGTTCAGTACTTTGAAACCGAGTCAGTGAGTAATTGAGTCAGTTCAGTCCTTTAAAGCAGTCAGTGAGTCAGTTCAGTCCTTTGAAACAGAGTCAGTGAGTCAGTTCAGTCCTTTAAAGCAGTCCGTGAGTCAGTTCAGTACTTTGAAACAGTCAGTGAGTCAGTTCAGTCCTTTAAAGCAGTCCGTGAGTCAGTTCAGTACTTTGAAACAGTCAGTGAGTCATTGAGTCAGTTCAGTACTTTGAAACAGTCAGTGAGTCAGTTCAGTCCTTTAAAGCAGTCCGTGAGTCAGTTCAGTCCTTTAAAGCAGAGTCAGTGAGTCAGTTTAGTCCATTGAAAAAGAGTCACTGAGTCATTAAGTCAGTTCAGTCCTTTGAAACAGTCAGTGAGTCAGTTCAGTCCTTTAAAGCAGAGTCAGTGAGTCAGTTTAGTCCATTGAAAAAGAGTCACTGAGTCATTAAGTCAGTTCAGTCCTTTGAAACAGTCAGTGAGTCAGTTCAGTCCTTTGAAACAGAGTCAGTGAGTCAGTTTAGTCCATTGAAAAAGAGTCACTGAGTCATTAAGTCAGTTCAGTCCTTTGAAACAGTCAGTGAGTCAGTTCAGTCCTTTAAAGCAGAGTCAGTGAGTCAGTTCAGTCCTTTGAAACAGAGTCAGTGAGTCAGTTTAGTCCATTAAAACAGAGTCACTGAGTCAGATCAGTCTGTCTAGTAATTAGTTAAATGATTAGTGAATCAGTCAGTAAGTGAGTCGGGAATCGTTGTATCAGTACATTGAGCAAGTTCTTCATCCACACAGGTCAGTAACTACATTATGTCAGTCAGTCAGTGATTCAGGCAGTTTTGTCTGTAAGACAGTAGGTATACTGTTCCAAAGAGTCAGTCAGTGATTCAGTCGAGTAAGTTTGTCTGTAATTCAGTCAGTGATTCGGTCATTCAGTGAGCAGTGATTCAAGAGCGTGTCAGTGAGTCAGTCAGTATTTGATTCTTTCAGTCTGTGAATTAGTCGGAGTCAGTCATTCAGGCAGTCTAGTCAGCGTGTGAGTCAAACTGTCTGTGATTCAGTCAGTCGTATCGGTTTGGAACGCGGTCCGAAACCCAAAATCAATGATTGATTGCTCAAAACTGTCAGATAGGTTGAAGTTTATATGATCACATCACGCGCTGTGTCTGTGTGCTCGGTCAGACGGGGAGCTGATGGTCGGCGAGGGGAAGTCAGACTCCAGTCCCGAGAGAGAGACGGGCGGAGAGGACGACAAGGGAGGAGACGGCTGCAAGAAGAGGAAGAGGAAGCCGTATCGGCCCGGTGAGAGTCACGGCCGGCGCGTTAGATCCGGCACGCTTCTGATTCTTACTGAAACTGTTGAAAGAGAGAAGCGATACCACAGTGTTACCTCTGACACACACACACACACACACACACACACTTCTGTGTGATTGTGAAAAGTGTGTGGACTACTGACCATGAGTTTGTCGGACAAGCTTTAAATGGAGATGGATTAGGGGGATCTGACCCGACCTAAAATTACCCCGGGAAGGCTGGCTTGCGCAACTGCAACCTTAATATGTGTGTATATGTATATATACGTATATATAATATATACATACAGTCCTACAGCATGTATTAATTTGTTTTATCTCAGCGGCCGAGTCTGAGGGAGTGAGGGTGGGATAGGGTTTCTCCTCGGTGCTGCTGCAGTAGCGACCCCTGTTGTCTGAAGGAGGCGCTGGCACTAGTGATGAAGGAACCTGCTGGTGTACAGCACTGGCTGGTGTACAGAAGCCTGGGTGACTGCACAGTTGTCCGGGGGGGGGGGGGGGGGAGACAAGGTTTTTGTAAACCCTAAAAGTCGCAAGCTGAAGACATTGGGTCGCAGAGAAAAATAATAATAATAATAATAATTAAATAAACTTGTATGCAAACGCTTTATGGCACATCTTGTAAATCACAGTGAGACCAGATGAAGTAGCATGCGTTGAGTCTGAGTCAAGTCACGAGTCAATATTATAAACACAAAACATATATTGTAAATGTAGCGTAGAAATAAAGAAATAATCTGTAAGTTCAGATAAAAACAACAACAGATTAGCGAGTGTATTTAGCCGTTTTACTTCGTGCCTTTACTTTCCTCCTCATTGTGTAAATGAATGTAATTTCTGTAACAAGAAGGTTCCAGTTAAAAGCTTCAACTGATACGTTTTGTTTTCATTGCAGAACAAAAGCGCTCGATAAATCACGGCACAGCGGCCAAAACCCCAAACACAGCAAAAACAATCATAACCGCTGCTTACCTGAGCTTCTGTTCTTCCAGATGCTATTACATTTATAAGCGTGCGTCCCATTAGGAACAGAATCCGTTATTTTGTAAACGTGCTTATAATTAAAAACCTCCAAACTTTTCCCGGTGGTGAAGTAAAACAGGAAGTGGTTAGAAAGCCGATCGAGCGTTTCATTACCACGTCATCTGTGTGACGCAAACTGAATAAATGCAAATAACAGCATTTCTTACTAACAATTACAATCAGAAGCTCTGATTGGTTCAGAAAGCGTCTTTCAACCATCAGCACCGATTCTGTAGGAGCGTTCCATTCACCCCGGCTGTTCCTGTGAAGTGCACTACGTAGGGTATTCCACCATTTTAAGTGAGATTCCAATCCAAAAGAGGGAGTAGGGAGCGACGCTTCATCACTACGCCGGAAGCTGGCTGGAACATTTACACATTGTGTGTGTTGTGGGTTAAGACAACCGGAGTGTTACTATTATTATTATTATTATTATTATTATTATTGTTATTATTATTATTGTTATTGGAGAGAAGAAAATGACACGATCAGAATGATGTCGGATCATATATACAGTGTATCACAAAAGTGAGTACACCCCTCACATTTCTGCAGATATTTAAGTATATCTTTTCATGGGACAACACTGACAAAATGACACTTTGACACAATGAAAAGTAGTCTGTGTGCAGCTTATATAACAGTGTAAATTTATTCTTCCCTCAAAATAACTCAATATACAGCCATTAATGTCTAAACCACCGGCAACAAAAGTGAGTACACCCCTTAGTGAAAGTTCCTGAAGTGTCAATATTTTGTGTGGCCACCATTATTTCCCAGAACTGCCTTAACTCTCCTGGGCATGGAGTTTACCAGAGCTTCACAGGTTGCCACTGGAATGCTTTTCCACTCCTCCATGACGACATCACGGAGCTGGCGGATATTCGAGACTTTGCGCTCCTCCACCTTCCGCTTGAGGATGCCCCAAAGATGTTCTATTGGGTTTAGGTCTGGAGACATGCTTGGCCAGTCCATCACCTTTACCCTCAGCCTCTTCAATAAAGCAGTGGTCGTCTTAGAGGTGTGTTTGGGGTCATTATCATGCTGGAACACTGCCCTGCGAACCAGTTTCCGGAGGGAGGGGATCATGCTCTGCTTCAGTATTTCACAGTACATATTGGAGTTCATGTGTCCCTCAATGAAATGTAACTCCCCAACACCTGCTGCACTCATGCAGCCCCAGACCATGGCATTCCCACCACCATGCTTGACTGTAGGCATGACACACTTATCTTTGTACTTCTCACCTGATTGCAACCACACATGCTTGAGACCATCTGAACCAAACAAATTAATCTTGGTCTCATCAGACCATAGGACATGGTTCCAGTAATCCATGTCCTTTGTTGACATGTCTTCAGCAACTGTTTGCGGGCTTTCTTGTGTAAAGACTTCAGAAGAGGCTTCCTTCTGGGGTGACAGCCATGCAGACCAATTTGATGTAGTGTGCGGCGTATGGTCTGAGCACTGACAGGCTGACCCCCCACCTTTTCAATCTCTGCAGCAATGCTGACAGCACTCCTGCGCCTATCTTTCAAAGACAGCAGTTGGATGTGACGCTGAGCACGTGCACTCAGCTTCTTTGGACGACCAACGCGAGGTCTGTTCTGAGTGGACCCTGCTCTTTTAAAACGCTGGATGATCTTGGCCACTGTGCTGCAGCTCAGTTTCAGGGTGTTGGCAATCTTCTTGTAGCCTTGGCCATCTTCATGTAGCGCAACAATTCGTCTTTTAAGATCCTCAGAGAGTTATTTGCCATGAGGTGCCATGTTGGAACTTTCAGTGACCAGTATGAGAGAGTGTGAGAGCTGTACTACTAAATTGAACACACCTGCTCCCTATGCATACCTGAGACCTAGTAACACTAACAAATCACATGACATTTTGGAGGGAAAATGACAAGCAGTGCTCAATTTGGACATTTAGGGGTGTAGTCTCTTAGGGGTGTACTCACTTTTGTTGCCGGTGGTTTAGACATTAATGGCTGTATTTTGAGTTATTTTGAGGGAAGAATAAATGTACACTGTTATATAAGCTGCACACAGACTACTTTTCATTGTGTCAAATTTTCATTTTGTCAGTGTTGTCCCATGAAAAGATATACTTAAATATCTGCAGAAATGTGAGGGCTGTACTCACTTTTGTGATACACTGTATATATTAGGGCTGTCGAAGTTAACGCGATAATAACGCATTAACGCAATCATAATTTAACGCGATTTAAAAAAATAGTGCCGTTAACGCAAATTCTATTTGGCCCTGCGAGTCATCCGTAGTTCATGTTGAGACTTGCCACCGTTTTTCATTTGCGGTTTGTTAACATAATGTAACCGATCGTGGTAGTGATGCACTCGCTTAATAAAGAAATAAATACACGCTATATTCACAAGTTGTCGGGAGCAGAACACTTTATTAACTTATTCTGTTACCGTACCGGACAGCTGGAGTCATCGCGTTAGCCAAGCATGCTAGTCCATGAACTATGGAAGCCCCAAAGGGTCAAAACACACTCAATTCGTGTAGAAACGTCCATCAATTGTCACGATACAACCACAGAAAAGTCTGTTACAATAACTACGCCTTATCCCACCTAAAGCACCGCTGATCTACAATGTTTGGAGAAATTCTAACCTACAATCTGACATTTATACGAAGTCAAGGGTCTCTGCTGGATAGTATTACTGCCTAGTATGTGAGTGAATAAAACTCCCTTACAGTTTTCTCTTGTCCCAGCAGTTTTTAACATCAGTACATTTAGCATAAAATGTGTTCACCATTTTAATTGTAACATTTCACTTAAAAATCCCTGTTTTCTTCTTTTTTTTTTAAATGCGATTAATCGCGATTAACTATATGAAATTCTGAGATTAATCGCGATTAAAATTTTTAATCGTTTGACAGCCCTAATATATATATATATATAACTGTCACACGTAACTAATGTTGCTGACTTTTGTTGTCCACAAGTCATTTTATTGCGAGTCAATCCGAGTCATTTGAAACGAGTCAGAGTCGAGTCTGAAGTCGCTGTGTGTGTGACTCGGACTCGAGTCCCCGTCTCTGGTTGCCTGGTTCATGTAAAAAATGAAATAAAGTTTGCAACACCTTGACTTGGTTGATCGTTGCCTCGTTGGCCTCTTTCTCTGTGAAGTGTGACTTACTGAGCGTGTTTGTATCTGCAGGAATCGGCGGCTTCATGGTGAGGCAGAGGAACCGACTGGGCCAAAGCAAAACCAAACCGGCTCTGAGCAGGAAGGACTCCAGCGGCTCGGTCTCCGAAACCCAGCAGAGCAGAGATGAAGGTGAGTGTGGCCTATAATGGAGACCCCGTCATCTATAGGGAACGAGCCGTCTGTAGATTTAGGGTCTGTCTGAAAACCTAGTGACCCGCCCTGCTCCCCAACTACCTACCTGATCAGCTGCCTCAGTGGAGAGGATTCTAATAACACATGGAGCTCATAAGGCAGATCACTCAGAATTAAGACGCCTCTGTAGTTTAAAAGATCTAAGAATTTAGACATGCCCTCTTCTCTCTGTTTCAAAGGACTGAACTGACAAAATGACTCACTGACTCTGCTTTAAAGAACTACACTGACTCAATGACTCAGTGACTTTTTCAAAGGACTAACCTGAATAACTGACTCTGTTTCAAAGGACTGAACTGACTCAATGACTCATTGACTCTGTTTCAATGGACTGAACTGAATCAATGACTCACTGACTCTGTTTCAATGGACTAAACTGACTCACTGACTTTCAAAGGACTGAACTGAATCAATGATTCGCTGACTCTGTTTCAAAGGACTGAACTGAATCAGTGACTCGCTGACTCTGTTTCAAAGGACTGAACTGAATCAATGACTCGCTGACTGTTTCAAAGGACTGAACTGAATCAATGATTTGCTGACTCTGTTTCAAAGGACTGAACTGAATCAATGACTCGCTGACTCTGTTTCAAAGGACTGAACTGAATCAATGACTCGCTGACTCTGTTTCAAAGGACTGAACTGAATCAGTGACTCGCTGACTCTGTTTCAAAGGACTGAACTGAATCAATGACTCGCTGACTCTGTTTCAAAGGACTGAACTGAATCAATGACTCGCTGACTCTGTTTCAAAGGACTGAACTGAATCAGTGACTCGCTGACTCTGTTTCGAAGGACTGAACTGAATCAATGACTCGCTGACTCTGTTTCAAAGGACTGAACTGAATCGATGACTCGCTGACTCTGTTTCAAAGGACTGAACTGACTCAGTGACTGTCTCAATGGACTGAACTGACTCAGTGACTCTGTTTCAAAGGACTGAACTGACTCAATGACTCAGTGACTCTGTTTCAAAGGACTAACCTGAATAACTGACTCTGTTTCAAAGGACTAAACTGACTCAATGACTCGCTGACTCTGTTTCAAAGGACTGAACTGACTGCTTTAAAGGACTACACTGACTCAATGACTCAGTGACTCTGTTTTAATGGATTGCACTGACTCACTGACTGTTTCAAAGGACTGAACTGAATCAATGACTCACTGACTCTGTTTCAAAGGACTGAACTGAATCAATGACTCGCTGACTCTGTTTCAAAGGACTGAACTGAATCAATGACTCGCTGACTCTGTTTCAAAGGACTGAACTGAATCAGTGACTGTCTCAATGTACTGAACTGACTCAGTGACTCTGTTTCAAAGGACTGAACTGACTCAATGACTCAGTGACTCTGTTTCAAAGGACTAACCTGAATAACTGACTCTGTTTCAAAGGACTAAACTGACTCAATGACTCGCTGACTCTGTTTCAAAGGACTGAACTGACTGCTTTAAAGGACTGAACTGAATCAATGACTCAGTGACTCTGTGTCAATGGATTGAACTGACTCAGTGACTGTCTCAATGGATTGCACTGACTCACTGACTGTTTCAAAGGACTGAACTGAATCAATGACTCGCTGACTCTGTTTTAATGGACTGAACTGAATCAATGACTCGCTGACTCTGTTTTAATGGACTGAACTGAATCAATGACTCGCTGACTCTGTTTCAAAGGACTGAACTGAATCAATGACTCGCTGACTCTGTTTCAAAGGACTGAACTGAATCAATGACTCGCTGACTCTGTTTCAAAGGACTGAACTGAATCAATGGCTCGCTGACTCTGTTTTAATGGACTGAACTGAATCAATGACTCGCTGACTCTGTTTCAAAGGACTGAACTGAATCAATGACTCGCTGACTCTGTTTCAAAGGACTGAACTGAATCAATGACTCGCTGACTCTGTTTCAAAGGACTGAACTGAATCAATGACTCGCTGACTCTGTTTCAAAGGACTGAACTGACTCATTGACGATGTGATCAGTGGGCTTTTGTGTTTCTGCAGGATGGGCCGATCCGATGCCCGACGTGCCGATGGACGAGAAGTCGGCCATGTGCGATTTCAACGAGAGCGCCGAGGTGAAGGTGCGCAAACGCTACAAGAAGAAGAAAACCAAGCTAGAAGAAGCGTTTCCTACTTATCTACAGGTACCAACCGCGCTCACGTCCACTCCCATCTCCACAACACGTCCGTTGAGCTCGGTAGTGAATGTACGTGTGTCCTGCAGGAGGCGTTCTTCGGGAAGGACCTGCTGGATAAGAGTAAGCAGAGCAGGCAGGAGACCACCAGGATGTTCGAGGACGATAAAGAGTGCAGGCACCACGCCGGCGTCCCGAGACCTGCGCCATCCGACACGCCGGTCGTCACGTCGACACCGCAGCCTAGTAAAATGGCACCGCCACGTAAGACACACACACACACAGCATAACACACACACACACATTACTTTGTGCTTGGGGCAATTTAAGCTGCTCGGGGGTCCAGTAGTGCTGCTGCTGCTGGGATAAACAAGCTGTGGACCAAACGTTCGGTGAATAGTCAGATCTCAAATGAATCTAAACGCGAGGAATCGATGGACCACCAGATGCTTTCGGATTGGTCTGTGTGACGCCGACTGTGTATATTCTAAGTACAAGGGATCTTCAAAAAGTCTCCGCACTAATGTTATATATATTTTGGTTATAAGCGGTGAGGTTGGGAGGAGGTGTAATTGGGCGTGCCCGACAGACGCTTATAGTCCGGATTCAGCTCCATCTGATTTACACCTTTTTGGACGCTCAGAGACGCTTTAAGGGGAAGAAGATTTTCATGTGATGATGTGAAAGCAGCGGCGCATCAGTGATTTTTTTGCTGACGGCGTTAAACAGCTGGTACGACGCTGGAAAAAAGCATCGGAAGGCGACGATGTAGAAAAGTGATGGAGTTTGTTTTTGAAATTCTTAGTAAATAGAGTAGTTTGTAGTCCTACAATTACTAACTGTAGTTCATCTGTTTCTCTACATGCTTTGTTACCCCCCTTTCATTGTTCAATGGTCAGGACCCCCACAGAGCAGGTATTATTTAGGTGGTGGATGATTCTCAGCACTGCAGTGACACTGACATGGTGGTGGTGTGTTAGTGTGTGTTGTGCTGGTATGAGTGGTTTTAAACACTGTGTCCACTCACTGTCCCCTCTATTAGACGCTCCTACCTAGTCGGTCCACCTTGTAGATGTAAAGTCAGAGACGATCGCTCATCTATTGCTGCTGTTTGAGTCGCTCGTCTTCTAGACCTTCATCGGTGGTCACAGGACGCTGCCCACGGGGCGCTGTTGGGTGGATATTTTTGGTTGGTGGACTATTCTCAGTCCAGCAGTGACAGTGAGGTGTTTAAAAACTCCAGCAGCGCTGCTGTGTCTGATCCACTCGTACCAGCACAACACACACTAACACACCACCACCATGTCAGTGTCACTGCAGTGCTGAGAATCATCCACCACCTAAATAATACCTAAAAGAACAGCATGAAAGGGGGTAACAAAGCATGTAGAGAAACAGATGGACTACAGTCAGTAATTGTAGAACTACAAAGTGCTTCTATATGGTAAGTGCTCTATTATATTTTATTATCAGGGAGCTGTGAGGAGCCGCTGGTGGATCTGTCCGAGGTGCTGAAGTCAGACTCAGAACTGCTGGGAATGCTGTCCGATAACATGAGCAAACAGAGTGACGAGTCCGGTAGGACCATCATCATCACCATCATCATCATCATCATTTACTCACTCACCTGATCACCCTTCACTCCTCTCTCTCTCTCTCTTTTCTCTCTCTTACTCTCGCTCGGTCACTCCGATGTGTTCTGGCTTCTGTACTCTTCACTTCCCGCGACATAAACACCTTTTTTTATCCTCCAGTTGATTTTGCTCTCGTCCTGGATTCATTTCCTCACTCATTTGTGTTTTGTTTTGGTTTGGGTTCCTGTAGGTCTTGATTTTTGCCCTTTCCAGGTTGACTGCTCTCCTTCACCGTTTGGTAAGATCATCAAAAATTCGCAAATCATTTTTCTCTCTCTGCTCTCTGCATCTGCTTTTTCTCACTATTATTTCAGTATATTTGTTTGGCTAGATTGGCTCTGATCTATTTAGGAAACCTTTGGTAGATTTCTTGAGTTAGTCAGATAGTTGAGTGTGAATTTTTGTAAGAAATATCCACACAGCTACCAGAGATGTTCACAAGTCACAAAATACGAGTCCGAGTCGAGTCACGAGTCAATATAATCTACACAAAACATATATTGTAAATGTAGAGTAGAAATAAAGAAATAATCTGTAAGTTCAGATAAAAACAACGACAGATTAGCGAGTGTATTTAGCCGTTTTACTTCGTGCCTTTACTTTCCTCCTCATTGTGTAAATGAATGTAATTTCTGTAACAAGAAGGTTCCAGTTAAAAGCTTCAACTGATACGTTTTGTTTTCATTACAGAACAAAAGCGCTCGATAAATCACGGCACAGCGGCCAAAATCCCAAACACGGCAAAAACCATCATAACCGCTGCTTACCTTAGCTTCTGTTCTTCCAGATGCTATTACATTTATAAGCGCGCGTCCCATTAGGAACAGAATCCGTTATTTTGTAAACGTGCTTATAATTAAAAACCTCCAAACTTTTCCCGGTGGTGAAGTAAAACAGGAAGTGGTTAGAAAGCCGATCGAGCGTTTCATTACCACGTCATCTGTGTGACGCAAACTGAATAAATGCAAATAACAGCATTTCTTACTAACAATTACAATCAGAAGCTCTGATTGGTTCAGAAAGCGTCTTTCAATCATTAGCGCCGATTCTGTAGGAGCGTTCCATTCACCCCGGCTGTTCCTGTGAAGTGCACTAGGTAGGGTATTCCACCATTTTAAGTGAGATTCCAATCCAAAGGGGAGGGAGTAGGGAGCGACGCTTCATCACTACGCCGGAAGCTGGCGGGAACATTTACACATTGTGTGTGTTGTGGGTTAAGACGACCGGAGTGTTATTATTATTATTATTATTATTATTATTATTATTATTATTATTATTAGAGAGCAGAAAATGACACGATCAGAATGATGTTGGGTCATATATATATATATATAATTGTCACACGTCTAAATACTCGACCCATCGTGGTGTTAATTCAAGTATCTAGACTCTAGGTGGCAGTGAATCGAAGCTTTGACATGGAACGTGCTTGTAATCCTGTGCTGACGTACAGCAGCCACCCATGTTCGCGGTTAGGGTTTACTTTCCGAGCCCGGCAAAGAGACCACTGTTCCACGTACTGCTCAACGGTTCCGATCAAACCAGCCTTATTTAAGTAGGCACAGTCGATCCTCATCAGAATCACAACCAGGATGTTTCTACACCATCAAATTAATCAGCTTAGTTCGTTCAAGGTTCGAATTTCTGTGGTGCGGATTCAGACTCGCCCACACACACACACACACACACGCGCGCGCGTTTTTATACCGATACACCCATCCAGCCTTGATGCATTCAGCACGTTCCCGAAAGACGCGGTGAACAGCGTGACCAAGGACGATTTCTAAAAGCCGTGAAGCAAACATGAGAGAAAAGAGCCGTCCTTATATTTTCCGCTTCGGTCTGCTGGGTTTAGTGCAGAACGAGGTTTTATAGAGACGATCGATCGGCGTGCAGCCTCGGATTCAGCCGAGGTTTAAAAGAAAGATGTTTTTGGTGGTTTCATCTTATAAATGCTGCTTGAGGCCTTTCTGGGTTTTTTTTTCTTCCAATTTGTTTACGTTTAATTTCCCATTGCATAAATCCACCAGCCGCTTCTTGTCACCAGACAGTCGGGATTCCTTACAGAAAGCTTGAACATGTATAGGAACCACGATGTTCCCTCTGTGTTACCTACTGCTTGTGCTGATGTGACAGCCTGACACTAGGGGTCAGTAGAGCAGCGTCTGACTTTCCCGCCCTCGTTTCCATGTGGAAGCGTCCCACGCTGACGACTCAAATCAAGTCAAGTCAAATTTATTTATATAGCGCTTTTTACAATGGGCGTCGTCTCAATGCAACTATACAGAATCCAGGACCGACAGACCAAAAACCCCTGTTGAGCAAGCCGAGGGCGACAGTGGCAAGGAAAGACTCCCTTAAAATTACAGGAAGGAACCTTGAGAGGAACCAGACCCAGCAGGGATCCCCGTCCTCTTTGGGTGATTTGAATAAATAGGATTTACACAAATCATACACACACAAAATTAAAATGAACTAAAAGTTATAACTAGCAAAAAATAATTGGAGTTCTTTATTATCTGTCTGTGATAGTCTGTAGTGAGTTCTTGACATTTTTGGTGCAAACAAGCCAGGTTGCCGTCACATCTAGCAGGAGCAGCATTGTTGGCACTGCAGTCTCGACGTGCAGTCTTTAACCTCGGGGTAAAACAACAGAAGATGGAGTTAAAATGTGAAATCGTTAAGAGTAAAATGTCAGTTCTAGGGAGAGCGAGCAGGTAGCAAAGTAATGAAGGCTTTACAGGGCATCAGCGCCCACCTCCACCACCATCATCAAACCTGAGTGATCGGACAGGAGAGGCAGAACGACAGCAACCCAACATCTCTGATCACCACGAGTTTCTATCACCAAGAACCCCCGAGCTCTGCGCCTTTGTGTATATTCAGGGTGGGCAGCTCCGGTCCTAGAGGTCAGAAACATGAGAGCACCAGACTGCCCAGACCCCAGACCTCCAGGACCGGAGCCACACACTCCTAGTTTAAGAAGACTAATCAAAATAATAATAAAATAATCTTATTAGTGCACATTATGCCACGTGCATGTTGGTGCCATTTTGGTAGCAGCGGTGCACGTGAGCGTGAGGGGTCTAATAGATGTTGGGCCGATGGAGGTTCCTCCTAGTTCACGTGTTATTGGTAGCTAATAAAATACTAGCATGTCTTACTAGTTAGACTAGATTTGTTAGCCCACTTAGATAGTTTGCTTGTCCCAAACCGACTGCATGTTTGTTTGTTCCGTTCTCAGCCGGACTGGACGTCGCTCCTCTCACAGAAGAGGCTTCGGTTTCCTCTCAGCCCAATCATGGCCGGACGTCATCGCAGGACGAGCCGCTGGACGGCATCCTGAGTCCCGAGCTGGACAAGATGGTCACGGACGGTCAGTAATTATGGTTAAAAATCGAACCCAAAATTCTGATTCGTTTGACTTCAAGAGCCACGCTGAAAGAAACCACTTCTTCTTTTCCAGAGTCCATCCTGAGCCGCCTGTACAAAATTCCAGGTACGTACGTAATCCTCACAATCATTAAGCAGCTTTTAACTCGTCTCAAACACAGTTAGATAGATAACAGACGACCGAAAGTATGTGGACACCTGACCTCGCGTTTGTTTAACATGTTCCTCCACATTAAACTGACCCAGACCGTGTCTTTACTGGCCTTGCCTTGTGTACGGTGCTCATGAAGAAGCTAAACCTAATTGTACACCACTGTACAGAGTAACCTTGGTTTAACCGACCTCCATTTAAAGGATTTCAATCTAATTTAATGGACAGAATCTGGAAAATCGAAGCGTCTCGAGACCTGCAGTTCAGTGATCGTCCACTGGTCAGCGCACAACTCTCTCTCTGTGCTTACATGAGCGATCGGCTTTGTTTTGTTGGGAGGCTCGCTCTGTTCTCGCCTTTTTCTCTGTGTTTTATGCTTCATTTTTATATACAGAGTCCTGCTATACGATCACGGCAAAAACCCCCAGTAGTGCAGT
This sequence comes from Trichomycterus rosablanca, assembly GCF_030014385.1. Classification (NCBI taxonomy): domain Eukaryota; kingdom Metazoa; phylum Chordata; class Actinopteri; order Siluriformes; family Trichomycteridae; genus Trichomycterus; species Trichomycterus rosablanca. The sequence goes on along the minus strand of NC_085991.1, from coordinate 1,494,830 downwards.
ACAGCAATTTAAACATTTATTTACATCTCTATTTACATATGTGCATGTTTAGCACATTTGTTGACCTTAGTGCTGTGTTTTCATATATCTTTGCACCCCCTGGATAAAAAACCCTGCCATACACCGATCAGCCATAACATTAAAACCACCTCCTTGTTTCTACACTCACTGTCCATGTTATCAGCTCCACTTACCATATAGAAGCACTTTGTAGTTCTACAATTACTGACTGTAGTCCTTTTACCCTGTTCTTCAATAGTCAGGACTCCCACAGGACCACCACAGAGCAGGTATTATTTAGGTGGTGGATGATTCTCAGCACTGCGGTGACACTGACATGGTGGTGGTGTGTTAGTGTGTGTTGTGCTGGTATGAGTGGATCAGACACAGCAGCGCTGCTGGAGTTTTTAAACACCTCACTGTCACTGCTGGACTGAGAATCGTCCACCGACCAAAAATATCCAGCCGACAGCACCCCGTGGGCACTGATGAAGGTCTAGAAGATGAGCGACTCAAACAGCAGCAATAGATGAGCGATCGTCTCTGACTTTACATCTACAAGGTGGACCGACTAGGTAGGAGCGTCTAATAGAGTGACCATTGAAGAACAGGGTGAAGTATGTAGAGAAACAGATGGACTACAGTCAGTAATTGTAGAACTACAAAGTGCTCCTATATGGTAAGTGGAGCTGATAACATGGACAGTGAGTGTAGAAACAAGGAGGTGGTTATAATGTTATGGCCGATCGGTGTATGTCTTAATAGAAAGTCTAGTGTGTAGATCCTAATAAATAAATAAATGTACGTAACAGAACTCTGTGTCTCTGCGCAGAACTGGAGGGGAAGGACGTCGAAGATCTGTTCACAGCCGTGTTGAGTCCCAGCACCAGCCAGCCGGCTCAGGTTCCTCCTCAGACCCAGGGAACACACCCTCTGCATGGACATCCTGGTCAGGGTCCTCACACCTCACACATCAACTCAGGTACTGTACCGGACCGTTCTCAGTTCCTATAACTCGGCTTTGTTGTATATCTAGAGAACTCTGGATGGTGGTGTTTGGATGTCCTTCCTGAGGCCACCTACCTGCGAGGACATCGTTACTAACCAGTATGACCACTGATCTCTCTAACTTGTTTTATTTCTGCTCAGGAATGTTTCCCAGAATGCCGGTGATGAACGGCATGATGCCACCCAATCAGCAGTTCCCCTCATCGCAGATTCCGTCGGGCGCAGGAGTGCCGAGAAACTTCCCCCCCATGCAGCGGGCACCTTTCTCAGACAATCCGAGGTGAGACCTGAAATTCTGCTCCGTCCGTCCGTCCCTCCGTGCTTTTACTTGTACTGACCTCCACGTTTCTGATTTCCCGTATCGAACAGGGACAGGACGTTCGCCCCGATGGTACGGGACGCAGCGGGTCCGTGGTCCGCCGCGGGACCGGGTCCAGGATCGGTTTCAGTCCCGAGCCCGGCTCCGTCCCCCGCTCCGGGGTCCGAGGGAGACACGGACTCTTTATCCACCGCTCAGAAGAGCATGCTGAAGTGGGAGAAGGAGGAGACGCTGGGGGAACTGGCGACCGTGGCGCCCGTCCTCTACACCAACGTCAACTTCCCCAACCTCAAAGACGAGTACCCAGGTGGGTGGAATTCGGGCTAAGATGGAACTCGGTCTGTCCATTAGGACGTGGTCGGGACGCCGCTTGAGCCCCAGTTTTCTCGTCCGGCGTTACCTTCACCTGACCTCACGAATGCTTTCTTAAATGACCAAGGTTCTAGAGTTGTTAATGGTCAAGAGTCCACATACTTATGGACCATGCAAGTGTAGTCTGAGACGCCGTATTTCATTGTAGTACTGTCGCCTCACAGAGAAGAAGGTCCTGGGTTTGATTCCTCTCTGTGTGGGGTTTGCATGTTCTCCCCGTGTCGGTGTGGGTTTCCTCCGGGTGCTCCGGTTTCCTCCCACAGTCCAAAGACGTGCAAGTGAGGAGACACAAAATTGTCCATGACTGTGTTTGTAACCCAAGTGTGTAAAACATGACGTTAAAATCTTAATAAATAAATAAATAAATAATAAATATGATACTTGATGGTTTTACAGACTGGCAGACACGAGTGAAGCAAATCGCCAAGCTGTGGAGAAAAGCAAGTTCCCAGGACAGAGCTCCGTATGTGGTAAGATACACGCCATCAGCATAAACGTATACAAATAATAATAACAAAGTACTATGTGTGAGATACACCGATCAGGCAGAACATTATGACCACAGGTGAAGTGAAGTGAATAACACTGATTATCTCTTCATCACGGCACCTGTTATGGCTTGTGACGGCTAGACGACCGGGTCAGAGCATCTCCAGAATTGCAGCTCTTGTGGGGTGTGTCCCGGTCTGCGGTGGTCAGTATCTTTCAGAAGTGGTCCAAGGAAGGAACAGTGGTGAACCGGCGACGGGGTCGTGGGCGGCCGAGGCTCATCGATGCACGTGTGGTCCGATTAATGCTGGTTCTGATAGAAAGGTGTTAAGATACGCAGAGCGTCACAGTTGCTGGGCTGTTTTGGCAGCAAACGGGGGACCAACAGAATATAACGAAGGTGGTCATAATGTTATGCCTGATCGGTGTACGTCAGAGGAGGCGAGGGTCAAAATGAAAGCAGTCCAAATTGGGTGTAACTACCCCAATGATTGATGTGGTCACTACTAAGTCTCTTAACTGAGTTCGGTTTTGTTGTCTTGCCCACATGCACAGGTGGTTAAGGTGCTGGACTAGTAATCTGAAGGTTGCCAGTTCAAGCCCCACCATCGACAAGTTGCCACTGTTGGGCCCTTAACCCTCAAACTGTGTTCAGTCAGGTCGTTTTGGATGCCCACATCATGGTGGTTTCCAGGTTTCAAGGGCAGTGGTAGCTCAGTGGTTAAGGTGCTGGACTAGTAATCTGAAGGTTGCCAGTTCAAGCCCCACCATCAACAAGTTGCCACTGTTGGGCCCTTGAGCAAGGCCCTTAACCCTCAGTAGCTTAGATTGATCGGTGTACGACAGGTAGTGAGGTTCTCCGTACGTACTGAGGCTCCACACGTCGTCCACACGAGTTCGGTTTTGTCTTGCCCACATGCCCAGGTGGTTAAGGTGCAGGACCAGTAATCTGAAGGTTGCCAGTTTAAGCCCCACCATCAACAAGTTGCCACTGTTGGGCCCCTGAAACTGTATTCAGTCATAATTGTAAGTCGTTTTGGATGAGTTTTACATTCAAATGCATCGTTTACAGCAAAAGGCTCGAGACAACAGGGCCGCGCTGCGCATCAACAAGGTCCAGATGACCAACGAGACCATCAAGAGGCAGCAGCAGCCCCAGGCCTCCCAGCCCATAGAGACGTTCGACCCCGCCATTCCTCCCATGGACCCGGAGCTCCTGTTTAAAGACCCGCTGAAGCACAAGGAGTCCGAGCAGGAGCAGGAGTGGAAGATGAGACAGGTACGTCCCACACCCTGACACCGAGGAAAGTGTTAAAAGTGAGCGAGTGAGTCACGAGTCAATATAATCTACACAAAACATATATTATAAATGTAGCGTAGAAATAAAGAAATAATCTGTAAGTTCAGATAAAAACAACAACAGATTAGCGAGTGTATTTAGCCGTTTTACTTCGTGTCTTTACTTTCCTCCTCATTGTGTAAATGAATGTAATTTCTGTAACAAGAAGGTTCCAGTTAAAAGCTTCAACTGATACGTTTTGTTTTCATTACAGAACAAAAGCGCTCGATAAATCACGGCACGGCGGCCAAAATCCCAAACACAGCAAAAACATCATAACCGCTGCTTACCTTAGCTTCTGTTCTTCCAGATGCTATTACATTTATAAGCGCGCGTCCCATTAGGAACAGAATCCGTTATTTTGTAAATGTGCTTATAATTAAAAACCTCCAAACTTTTCCCGGTGGTGAAGTAAAACAGGAAGTCGTTAGAAAGCCGATCGAGCGTTTCATTACCACGTCATCTGTGTGACGCAAACCGAATAAATGCAAATAACAGCATTTCTTACTAACAATTACAATCAGAAGCTCTGATTGGTTCAGAAAGCGTCTTTCAACCATCAGCACCGATTCTGTAGGAGCGTTCCGTTCACATTATCTGTTCCAGTGAAGTGCACTACGTAGGGTATTCCACAATTTTAAGTAGTGGAAGCTGGAAGCTGGATGGAACATTTACACATTGTGTGTGTTGGGGGATAAGACGGCCGGAGCGTTATTATTATTATTATATTTATTATTATTATTATTATTATTGTTATTATTGTTATTATTATTATTATTATATTTATTATTATTATTATTATTAGAGAGCAGAAAATGATACGATCAGAATGATGTCGGATCATATGTGTATATAATTATCACACGTAACTAATGTTAACACATGCTGACGCTAGAGACTCTTGTTGTTTACGAGTCATTTGAAACGAGTCCGAGTCGAGTCTGAAGTCGCTGTGTGTGTGATTGAATGAATATTTGGCAACCTGCGGGATAAAGCGGCTAGTAAAGATTAATGAGGGTCTAGAACCAGAAGATTTACACTAGTAAACCCATGGTAAAGCATAGTATGTTACTCTAAATGGGTTCTGTGCTATGGTTTATGGATATATATCGTAAATATGAACCTTTTTTACGCAGCAAATGAGACAGAAGAGTAAACAACAAGCCAAGATCGAAGCCACACAGAAACTCGAGCAGGTAAAAAACGAGCAGCTTCAGCAGCAACAGCAGCAGCAGTTAAAAACGGGTCAGTCAGACCTCGACACGTCGGGCAGCCTCCAAAGTCCCGCTTCCTCGCATTCCAGCAACGAGAACATGTCTCCCGTTCAGCCCGGTTCTAAAAACGGGGTCGACAAGCCACACCTCACGGGAACCCCGACGTCGGGTTCACCGGACGACGTCTTTTTACGCCCGCATCCTCCGCCGCCCTCGTCGGGATCTCAGCCACAATCCCCTCAGATGTTCTCGCCAGGTTCTTCTGGATCTAGGCCGTCCTCACCCTGGGATCCTTATTGCAAAATGGTCGGGACGCCCCGGCCACCGCCGAGCGGCCCCGGTGCTAACCGTCGGAACTCTGAATCCGGGAAATCCCCCCGGAGTCTGTCGGAGGAACGTGGGAAGAGCATCGGGTCACCACCAGCCCTCAGCGTCGACCCATACGCTAAACCTCCGGACACACCCAGGCCTGGCGGTCAGACGGATCCCTTCCTCAAGCCCATGTGCCCTCCCAGGCCTAGTCAGGCCATCGAAGGCGGGAGGAACCTCATCGGCTCTCCAGGACACGATCCCTTCTCCAGGGGAGGCGGAAGAAAGGAATCGTATCAACGAATGCCTCAAGGGAAGATGATTCTTTCGGATCCTTACGCGCGCCCCCTGCTCGCTCCGATCCCGGGGAGTAACGAGTCTGGGTCCGTCCAGCTTTTCAAAACTCCCATGCCGCCTCCTCAAGCTCAGGAATCCGGTACAGCCGTGCAGGCGAGACGAGCGATGGGCGATCCCTTCGAGCGGCCGATGATGCCACCTCGTTCCTCGGAGGCGTTTCAGCAGAATGACCCGTACGCGCATCCTCCGCTGACTCCGCATCCGGGCAAGAGCGACAGCTATGAGAATCAAGCGAGAATCCCGCGCCAACCTCAGGCCCATACGTTCGCCCAGCCTGGCACCATGACCAATCAGCCCACTTTTGCACACGCGCCCTCGGCGGCAAGGCCAGACTTCTCTACGTGCGATCCTTTTGGTCAGTCCGCGTATTCGAACCCGTACGCTCGAATGCCAGGGACTCCGAGACCCCACGACCCTGAACCTTACTCTCGCCAGTCTGCCCCGTCACATCCTGTCAGCATGAACCAAGCAACCTCCCAGCAACCTCAGGCGCACATCCGGATGCAGCCTAACATCTCCATGGATCCGTACGCGCAGCCTCCCGGAACGCCGCATCCCGGCATTCCTGAGCGATTCCCCATGCCCATGCCACAAAGTCTCCACCCGGTCACTCATGCTCAGCCGGTCGTGTCCAATCCATACGCGCAAGCCCCAAGGACGCCTCATCCTGCAGGCCAGGGTATAAGACCGGGATCTCTGTCCACTCAGGACGCCTTCTCGCCACCTCGGGTCTTGATGCAGGACGCGTTCGCCACCCCGGCGATTCCAGGCGCCCAGACTCCGAGGCATCCTGGTACGGCCGATGAGAGCAGCGTCTCCCGGTCACCGTCCAGTCAGCCAGGCCAGACTCCAGTCCATGACCCGTTTGAGCAGATGTCTACCAATTCTCACCCCCAGTTTGCTGAAAACGTAGAGCCAGGGTTGGGGCATGGCACCGTGCCGATGGGTCAGCAGAATGTCGAGGTTCAAACTATCCCTCTAGCAGAGGCTGAGGAAAGGATGAAACAGGTATGATTTATTATTATTAAGATTATTATTAAGATTTCCTTTAACTATAAGCATTCTAATCCGAATTTACGTCGTTTTGATTGTAGCGCCAGCGTATCCGAGACCTGCTCCTCAGACAGCAGCAGCAGAAGAGTGCCATCCGTCAAGACAAGAACCCGCAGGAGCAGCATGTCACCATGACCCCTGGAACCTCTCAACAGTGGGGTCAGGACATCGGGGGTCAGCAAAATGACTTGTTCAACCGTCCGCCGCCACCGTATCCTGGCCCAGGCGCTGTGAGGAACCCTCAGAGGTTTCTCGGACCGTACCAAGGGGATCAGCGAGGGCCTGTACCTGACGGCTCATTTCCTAGACCTCAGTTACCAGGAGACGTTAATAATGTCGGGCTACTGGGAGCAAGGTGGGTATTTAGGGACCTTTATAATGGGATCTAGTGTAATGAACATGTTGTCCAGCTTGTGTAATATGTATTGTGTCATTCTTCCATTTAATCACAGGTTAGGATTTATGCCCGGTGTTCAAACGCCAGCTATGAGACCCCATCAAATGCAGGACTCGATGATGGAAGGCCATCCACAGATGAGAAGGTCCATGTCTATAGATCTTGGGAAGACGTTAGGAGGAACCCCTATGGGACTCCAGACTCTGCCACACCAAGTCATGCACATGCAGCAGCACAGTATCATGGGCCAACAATTCATCGAGCTCAGGCACAGACCCCCCGAGAGCAGGTTCCGGCTCCCGTTCGGACCTCAGGTCATGCAAGGGAACCAAATGGTTTCACCGTTACAGCTGCAGAGACCTCCGGGGTTCATGGGTGGACAAGAAATGGGATTTTTGGCCAAACCTTTGGATCCTAATATGAATCAAGGACAAGCGGTGGCGCCGGAGATGCACGGCACGATGGGTATGGAGAACATGCATCAAACGAATGCGCTGATCCGACCCGGGCATTATCAGGTCCCACTCATGAGGTCGCTCAGCCAACCGGCTTCGAACGAAACCTTCGGAGGTTCCGCCGCGCCGATGTCCTCTGCGGCGTCGAACGAAGACGCTTTACCGATGAGCGAAGGACCCGAGGAGAAGATCGATCCAGAGGATTCGGCGGTGAAAGAGCTGGAAGACGTCGAGGTCAAGGATCTCGTCGATACGGATCTAGAGAACGGGGAGGACCTGGATTTGGCGAACGACCTCCACCTGGAGGAGATCTTCATGTCGTCGGGAAAATTCGATCTCATCGCCTACACGGACGCAGACCTCGACCTCAGCGAGGACCTGGACCTCAACGATCCCATCGACGACCACGGGCAGAGCCCCGAGCTCCGAAACGAAGACGCCGAGAAGACGCCGTGCAGTTCCTCCGATCCGTGCGGAGATGGGAAACCGGAGGTGTCTCCTAGCGACATCAAAACCGAGGATTTTCAGAACCAGGGTCCGTTAAAAGCCGAGGAAGATATAAAAACCGAAGTGGATAGTGGGTGTCTGCAGGCGGCTTCGTGCAAGAACCAAACAGCTAAAAATCCAGCGATGAATCAGGAACACTGCGCAAGCATCACCCAAGCTGGTGTTCACCTCGATGCCACTCCAGTACTCTGTAGTTTACTGGTGTCGCCAGATAACAAATCGCACAAACAGGACGGCTTCGGCCAATCAGCATCTCAGAGCAGCCTTCAGAACCTTCAGAGCTCCACGTACGCACTGAAAATGGAATCTGGCCCGGTTACAGACCCGTCTCGCGATGCTTCGGAACAAGGTCCCATCGAGGACGCGGCCTCGGCGTCCGTGTTCGGACTGGACCAGAAGGACGCCCTGCTGTCGGCCGAGCAGCCCGGCGCGGCGCTGTCGTCCCAGCAGGGCCAGCAGAACCGCCTGCTCCTCCTGGAGGAGCAGCCGCTGCTCTTGCAGGACCTTCTGGATCAGGAGAGGCAGGAGCAGCAGCAGCAGAAGCAGATGCAGGCGATGATCCGGCAGCACTCCAACGACACGTTCTTCCCCAACATAGGTACACGTGCGCCAGTACGGGTCAGATTTCTATCGAATAAGCTTTGTTTCGGTCTAATAAGGTTGTATTTTTTACTCTCTTGTTTAAGATTTCGATTCTATTACGGACCCTATCATGAAGGCGAAGATGGTGGCCTTGAAAGGGATCAATAAAGTCATGGTGCAGAACAACATGGGGATGTCGCAGATGGTCCTGAACAAGTCAGTCCTGCGTTAACTGCTAGTTTATTTGATTAAAACCAGTCATTTTACAAGAGCAGGTTGGAATTCTTGTGTTTATCTTGTTTTTTTTAGGCTACCGATGGCTGCTCAAGCAGGGCAGGGGCCACCGGCTGCAGAAGTGTGTGTTCCTCCCCAACAGGCGATGCCACAGGTTCCACCAGCATTGAGCTTTCTCTCAAACTGGACAGCTTGTGAGGTTTATCGTTATTCATATCTCACACAATGCCTTTTCTTTTGTTTAGGATCTCAAACTGGCTGCGTTCATGTCAAGACCAAGTCCTCCAAGCTTCGGTCAAGGGTTTACCAGTACGTACTCCTCAATCGCTCGTTACCGGCGCAGAATATGCGCGTACAGAGATTAACTTCCTGTTTTTTTCGCTCTCCAGACGACGCCCAGAAGGTTCAGTATGAAGACTGGCTGCGGGAAACCCAAAAGCTTCTCCAGATGCAGCAGAAGTTCCTGGAGGAGAAGATCGGCGCCCACCGGAAGTCCAAGAAGGCTCTGTCGGCCAAGCAGAGGACCGCCAAGAAAGCCGGGAGGGATTTTCCCGAGGAGGACGCCGAGCAGCTGAAGCTCATAACGGAGCAGCAAGGCGTGGTGCAGAAACAGCTGGAACAGGTGATGCACCCGTACGAACATCTGTATGGATCCGCTCCGCAGATGTTTCTCGATTGACGGGGTTTCTTTAATCTGTTCCTCAGATCCGTAAACAGCAGAAGGAGCACGCCGAGCTGATCGAAGAGTACAGGGTCAAACAGCAGCAGGGCGGCATGCAGCCTCCCGTGATGCCGGGCGTGATGCCCATGCAAGGTCACCCGGGCATGGTTCCGGCCGCCCCCGTGAACCAACCGCTTATACAGGTGCGTCCCAGCCAAGCAAACGTTCCCAGCATGCCAGGCTGGCACCCCGGACCTCAGGGTCCCGTCGTTCCCCACCAGATGATGCCGGGTCAGCCTCCTCAACAGGTCCTCGCCAGGCCCGGTCAGGTCCAAGTCTCGGCGGAGTCGCCTCACGTGAATTTTGACGACACCAACCCGTTCAGCGAAGGTTTCCAGGAGCGGGAACGGAAGGAGAGGCTGCGTGAGCAGCAGGAGAGGCAGCGGGTGCAGTTGATGAAGGAGGTCGAGAGGCAGCGCTTGAAGCAGCAAATGGAAATGCAGCAGCAGCAGCATCAACTCCTCAACCAAGAGAGCAACGCGAGGTCCCTCTCACAGATGCCGTTCTTCAACCAGAACCTGCCTCAGGACTTCATGCAGCATAGATCTCAGCAGCAGATGCAGGGGCCGGGGTTTACCCAACAGCCTGGGATTGGACCCATGATGGGAAACGGTCCCTTCCCTCAGGACATCAGACCAGGTTTCGGGTCAGACACCCAAGTAGGCCCTCATGGACCTAATTTCGTTCAAGGCCAACCCAGACCTCTTAGATTTCCAGGAGCGAACATGGTGCTTCAGAATCCGGGGCAGGGTCATCCTTTCGGAGCGGACTCCTCCATGCCCTTGCCTCCGAACTTCCCAGGTTCTGGTCAATCCCTGATCCAGCTCTACTCCAACATCATCCCGGACGAAAAGGGCAAGAAGAAACGGACCCGCAAGAAGAAGAACGACGACGACTCGGAATCTCTCCGGGCGCCCTCCACGCCCCATTCGGACCTGACCGCCCCGCTGACCCCCTGCGTCTCCGACACGTCATCCACGCCCACCAGGATCCCCTTGCTCTTCGGAGATCAGGAGCTGTTCGAGACCTCTCAGCTCGGCTCCTCGACCCCGGGCTCCCTGGGCAGCCAGCCTCACTCCGAGCTGGAGCGCCAGCTCTCCGAGGGGAGCTGCTACGGAGGCTCCGAGGTCCACCTGAGTCAGGAGATGCACGACAGGATCCTCACCAACATCAAGCTGGAGAGGATCGAGGCCAGCGACTGCCACGGTCACAAGGGCGCCGATTTGGACGTGGGTATGGGCATCGTGAAAGTGGAAGGGTTTAAGGAAAGCGTCTCGCCGCATCGCGCGGGGCAGAGTCCGGCCGGCAGCTCGAGAGGAGAAGGAGGAAACGAGCTCCTGAAGCATCTGCTGAAGAACAGGAAGACGCTGCCACACGGACAGGCGCACCGGATGTCCGAGGACAGTCTGAGGTCAGGGGAGGAGATGTCCACCGACAGCAAGGCTCTGATGAGGCAGAGTTCCGTAGACAGCACCGGGGTGAGAGATCTCGAAGAAATTAAATGTGGTTTTTGATTGGATAAATGCATCGTTCATAAATCGTTGACGTATTGGTGCCTTTTTTGCCAAGACCAGTCACTAAGCCCCCCTATTGTCTTATCCCTATGGTATATGTGCCCACTTTATCCTGTGGTGCTCTACAGTGCCTCAAGTGGTCAGACAAGTACAACCAGTCGATGGTTAAAGGTGCTCTGGGGCCCAACATTGGCAGCTTGGGTGTGGTGGGGCTTGAACCAGCAACTTTCTAGTTCCTAACACTAGTCCAGTACCTTACCGGGGACAGTGGTAGCCCATTGGTTAGAGCTCTGGACTATAAGTCGGAAGGTTGTGGGTTAGGCGCCCAGGTGGCGCAGCGGGATATTCCGCTAGCACACCAGTGCCGAGCTGAGGTCAGTCAGGCACCGTCCTGCTTTTTTAATGTGCTAAATATAAAATGACGGAAAATTTACCCACGTTTTGAGGGTCATGTGATTTGAGGGTCACAACTGGCTGCGCCTGAGGGAGGGAGGGAAGGTTCGGAGTCTGGGTTTCACTTCTTTTCTATTGCACAAATGCGACCTCTGCTTTCCGACCGATGTAACGGCACGATTGGTGGTTGCTCAGAAGAAGAGGAGCGCTGTGCAGCGGCGTGCTCTCCTCGGATGCAATCGGGTATCCCTCAGCAGCAGAATGAGCTAAATCAGGAGGAAAATGGGGGAGAAAATGCATAAAAAAAGGTTGTGGGTTCGTGTCCCGGCTCTGCCGCTGCTAGGACCACTGTTGGGCAGAGCACTCAACCCTAAATCCCATTAAAAATACAAGACATGTTCCTCACATGTATGTAAACGTCTGGTCTAACTTCTCCTCTCTTCAACACAGACCTTCTCAGACAGGGAGTTCGCCTTCAATCCGGACTTCGGCGGGACCTTCTCCGACGACAAGAAGAAACAGAAGAACAAGAGGCCTCAGAAGGGCGGCGACCGCCCGGCCCCTCGCTCCAAAAAGAGGAAGAAGGAGGACGAGAGGCACGTCATGTTCTCCTCCTGCGCCGAGCCCATGATGACCAACCTAAAACAGGTGAGGCCGATCGCTCGAGGTGTTCCTCCATCGGCAGGTTGTTGTACGTACATCGGCATGGTGTCCACATACTTTTGACCAGACGATGTGTTTACATTGATAAACAAATCCTATCTGAATATTTAAATAATTTATATTGATATGAATGAAGATTTTGGGGCCATATGAGTCAAAATAGCCTGGAGCTGGTATAGGTGGTTTGTGTGGGTGTGGCTACAATACCAGAACACAGTAATAAAGAGGGGTGTCCAAATACTTTTGGTCTTATAGTGTAAGGACACATTTCATGGCTTCTGATTTGTCACTACGTCATTGGCTGAAGCCAAGGTGGATAAGAGCGTGGGTGGGAGTATAGAGCCACCGCCACCAAGCCCAACCCAACCCATCAGAGTGGGGGAAACATGGGTGCAAATTTAGTGTGGCTAATCCACCTTCTGCATGTTTTTGGGAAGTAACTCTGGACAAATAGGTACATTTAAGCATCAGTCGAGTCCTGGATCAAAGATCTTGATCAAAATAAGAAGGTGCACCGCAGAGATGGGAACTCGTGACTTGACTTTGACTCTAGCCTAAAGACTCGTGACTTGACTTTGACTCTAGCCTAAAGACTTGTGACTTGACTTTGACTCTAGCCTAAAGACTCGTGACTTGACTTTGACTCTAGCCTAAACACTCGTGACTTGAATTTGACTCTAGCCTAAAGACTCGTGACTTGACTCGGACTCTAGCCCAAAGACTCATGACTTGACTCGGACTCTAGCCTAAAGACTCATGACTTGAATCGGACTCTAGTCTAAAGACTCGTGACTTGACTCGGACTCTAGCCTAAAGACTCGTGACTTGACTCAGACTCTAGCCTAAAGACTCGTGACTCGACTCAGACTCTAGCCTAAAGACTCGTGACTCGACTCGGACTCTAGCCTAAAGACTCGTGACTTGACTCGGACTCTAGCCTAAAGACTCGTGACTCGACTCGGACTCTAGCCTAAAGACTCGTGACTTGACTTTGACTCTAGCCTAAAGACTCGTGACTTGACTCGGACTCTAGCCTAAAGACTCGTGACTTGACTCGGACTCTAGCTCAAAGACTCGCTCACACATACCCCTTTACCACACCAAAAATTCAACGTATTCCCATTTGTTTGTGTCCATTTCTTGTGTCCCAGCAGCAGCAGCAGCAGCAGAACTCTCTCCTGACTCTAGCTCAAAGACTCGTGACTTGACTTAGACTCTAGCCTAAAGACTCGTGACTCGACTCGGACTCTAGCCTAAAGACTCGTGACTCGACTTCGACTCTAACCTAAAGACTTGTGACTTGACTCAGACTCTAGTCTAAAGACTCATGACTTGACTTTGACTCTAGTCTAAAGACTCATGACTTGACTTTGACTCTATCCTAAAGACTCGTGACTTGACTTTGACTCTAGCCTAAAGACTCGTGACTTGACTTTGAGTCTAGCCTAAAGACTCGTGACTTGACTCGGACTCTAGTCTAAAGACTCGTGACTTGACTTTGACTCTAGCCTAAAGACTCGTGACTTGACTTTGACTCTAGCCTAAAGACTTGTGACTTGACTTTGACTCTAGCCTAAAGACTCGTGACTTGACTTTGACTCTAGCCTAAACACTCGTGGCTTGACTCGGACTCTAGCCTAAAGACTTGTGACTTGACTCGGACTCTAGCCCAAAGACTCATGACTTGACTCGGACTCTAGCCTAAAGACTCATGACTTGACTCGGACTCTAGTCTAAAGACTCGTGACTTGACTCGGACTCTAGCCTAAACACTCGTGGCTTGACTCGGACTCTAGCCTAAAGACTTGTGACTTGACTCGGACTCTAGCCCAAAGACTCATGACTTGACTCGGACTCTAGCCTAAAGACTCATGACTTGACTCGGACTCTAGTCTAAAGACTCGTGACTTGACTCGGACTCTAGCCTAAAGACTCGTGACTTGACTCGGACTCTAGCCTAAAGACTCGTGACTCGACTCGGACTCTAGCCTAAAGACTCGTGACTCGACTCGGACTCTAGCCTAAAGACTCGTGACTCGATTCGGACTCTAGCCTAAAGACTCGTGACTCGACTCGGACTCTAGCCTAAAGACTCGTGACTCGACTCGGACTCTAGCCTAAAGACTCGTGACTCGACTCGGACTCTAGCCTAAAGACTCGTGACTCGACTCGGACTCTAGCCTAAAGACTCGTGACTTGACTCGGACTCTAGCCTAAAGACTCGTGACTTGACTTTGACTCTAGCCTAAATACTTGTTACTTGACTTTGACTCTAGCCTAAAGACTCGTGACTCGACTCGGACTCTAGCTCAAAGACTCGCTCACACATATCCCTTTACCACACCAAAAATTCAACGTATTCCCATTTCTTGTGTCCCAGCAGCAGCAGCAGCAGCAGAACTCTCTCCTGCCCCTCATGGAGCCTTTAGTCAGGGTAAACTTCGCCCACTTTGTGCCGTACGGTGGTAGCCAGCTGGACGGCGAGAGCCGCCTCTCGGGGACGTTCGGGAGCGCCTCGCTGGACGGCATGTCGGACTATTACTCCCAGCTCATTTACAAGGTAAGTGCGGTGGAACATCTGGATCCAGTTCTTTATCGTTTATGTGAGGTTCTGACCAGACGAACCCCTTCTGTCTTCTAACAGCAGAACAATCTGAGTAACCCTCCCACCCCTCCGGCCTCGCTGCCCCCGACCCCTCCGCCCGTGGCACGCCAGAAGCTGCTCAACGGATTCGCCACCACCGAGGAGCTGGCGGCCAAAGCGGCCGTCGTGAGCAGCCACGATGGTGAGGACCTTCCCCGCTGACCAGTTCTTATCGCTTTCTTCTGTTTGTTTGTTTACTGATCTCTGTTTTCCTTCCACGTAGTAACCAAGGGCCTCCCCGCGAGGCCACTGCACGTGCCGTTCAAGACCGAGGAGGAGCTCCTGGCGCGGGCTCTGGCCCACGGACCCAAAACGGTGGACGTGCCCGCTTCTCTACCCACGCCGCCCCACAACAACCAAGAGGAGCTGAGGTCAGTCTGGCACCGTCCTGCTTTTTTAAAGAAAAAAATAACCAAAAATGTACCCACGTTTTGAGGGACGCTGTGAGCCAGTGGGTCATGTGATCTTGATTCCGAATTTTAGAAGTGCTATCAACCAGGCAACCATCTAACAGGCACAACTGGCTGCGCCTGAGGGAGGGAGGGAAGGTTCGGAGTCTGGGTTTCTCTTCATTTCTGTTGCACAAAAGCGACCTCTGCTGTCCGATTGAGGCGACTGCACGAGTTGTCGGTAATGAACAGAAACCCAGACTCCCTCCCTCCCTCCCTCCCTCCCTCAGGCTCAGCCAGTTGTGTCTGTTAAGAAGCCTGCCTGGCTGATAGCACTTCTGAGATTTGGAATCAAGATTGCATGATTCGGGGGCAGCTGTAGCCTAGTGGTTAAGGTACTGGACTAGTAAACATAAGGTTGCTGGTTCAAACCTCACCACAGCCAGATTGTCACTGTTGGGCCCTTGAGCGAGGCCCTTAACCCTCAGTTGCTTAGACAGTATGCTGTCACAGTACTGTGAGTCGCTTTGGATAAAAGCAGAAAATGTAAATGTAATGTAATGTGGTAGCTCAGCGCTTAAGGTACTTGATTAGTAATCAAAAGGTTACTGGTTCAAGCCCCACCACTGTTGGGCCCCTGGACAAGACTCTCAACCCTCAATTGCTCAAATTGTATTCAAAGATAACTGTACGTCGCTTTGGATAAATGCTGAAAGTGTGAACGATGGATGATTGGTGGAAGGGCGTTGACTCTCTCTGAGGCTGGGGGTTTCTCACTTGGCTTATGGGGCAAAGAGGCAGAGGGCAAAAGAGGTAGGGGGGTGGTGCCCGGGCCAAAAAAGAGCCTCTCAGTTACAAAGAGCTAAAAATATGGACTACATAGAACAGAGTTGTGAAAATAACTTCCAGTCCCAGCACAGGGGTAGAGAGTATAAATTTTGGGTGCCTGCAGGGGTTCGGGGGGGTTCATCGGTGCAGGAATGTCTGCACGTCTGGACCGGTTCACATGTTTTGGATACCTTGACTCGGTAGACCAGTTATTTCTAACGTTTATTCCTATTGCTTTTTTCCTGTGCAGGGGGCAGGAGCACTGCGAGGACAGGGACACGCCCGACAGTTTCGTCCCCTCCTCGTCTCCGGAGAGCGTGGTCGGCGTGGAGATCAGCCGCTACCCCGATCTGCGCCTGGTGAAGCAGGAGCCCCTGTCTCCGTGCCTTTCTCCCATCATGCCCATGCTCCCCAGTTCCAGGGGGAAAGGTACGCGCCCCTCACCGGTGCCACTGGTTTTCGGTACCTTATTTTTACCCCATTGGTAACCTACATTCATCACAGTAAAACGCTGTATTGCAAAAGTATGTGGACACCTGAGTATAATCTGGTTGGGACGTTCGATATTTAAATCAGTGCTGTGTGTGTCGAGTTGGTCAGTGCAGCTCTAACAGACTCCGCTCATCTGGGAATGCTTTGAGCCCATTCAGTCAAAAAAACGCAGAGATCATGAACACCCGGCTCTGCCACCGGTCGGCTGAGTGCCATCTAGTGGGCACAACTGGAGAAGACCGGACTTAGTGGGCGGAGTCTTCTAACGCCGTTCAAGGACCCTGACCCTGGTTAGCAGAATGAGGCTCATCCACTAAAACACGGGTGTAAACGAAGGGGTCAAGGGACTTCGCACACGTCGGAGGGGGGCGTGAGATGGGCGAGTATACCCTCCTCGAAGGGTTCTGGAGTTCTTCCACACCAAAACCCTCAAACGGAGTCTTTATGGACCT
Source organism: Trichomycterus rosablanca (assembly GCF_030014385.1). NCBI lineage: Eukaryota > Metazoa > Chordata > Actinopteri > Siluriformes > Trichomycteridae > Trichomycterus > Trichomycterus rosablanca. Next base: position 1,478,099 of record NC_085991.1, on the reverse strand, counting down.
CCCTTTCTAAAACGGTCACCATGAAGGTAAAAGCGTATGATTTATTTTGGTGGGTGTGGCCAAAAGGCTCGAACTCGATGATTACGAAGGGTGTCTACATAGTTCTGGGCGTGTACGGTGCATGTATAGATATAAATCATCTAAAAATCTAAAAAATGCTCCACATCTTAGTGTCAGTTCACACGTACAGCCACTAGGTGTCAGTAAAACTGCTGTGTTTTCAGGGTCGGAGGTGAAGCTGAGCAAGATCAAGACCGAACCTCCCGGCATGTTCTTGGGCTCTGCGTTCGGGGCGCGGCAGAACGGCGCCGGCCTGGTCTCCATAGCCATCACTCTGAAACCGTCCGCGGCCGAGGTGAGAGAGGCCGTCGTTTATCAGTGAGGGGTCGGCGTGGTACGCCGGCGGGAGCGCTAACCGCGTGCTTTTCCTTTCAGAACATCACCGATGTGGTCGCGGCCATCGCCAACCTGATCCAGGTCAAGATCCCCAGCAGTTACGAAGTGAGCGGCGGGCCGTGGCTGCACGCCAACGCGGGTGCCCATAGGGCGTCGGCGCATGGTGTTGATCCACGCCCTTTCCATGCTCAGCGGCTGAATCTGGCGCACTCGGGAACGCAGCAGCAGAACCAGCACGTCCATCTGAAGCACGGTAAAAGTGAGTGCTCCCCAAAACATCAAAGGTCTACAAATCGTCCTCTAACAGGTCCTTTAACCGGATTTTTTTCTCGGGATCAGGTCCAATGGGAGGCAGAGAACTGTACCGAGAGGGGGCGAGCAGTCCGGGCCCCAAACCGCAGTGGTGTCGGAACTGTAAGGTGGTCATCCTGGGCAGCGGCGTGAGGAAACCGGGCAAAGATCAGCCAATCAAAGCACAGGTACGAGATCATTCCTCACATTAATGATGCACCTTCTGTTTTCGGCGCTCCGACGGGGTCTCACGCCCTCCGTCCTCTCTGTGCAGGAGTCTCGGCCCGGTTCTGACGGGGATCTGGTGTTCTGCAGCCACAGCTGCCTCGTCCTGCACTCCTCGAGCCAGTCCAAGTCCAGCGGAGACGCCAAGGTCAGTCTGTCTGTCTGTCCGTAGTGAGACATAGTGGGCCGTGTCTGAGGGTGGGAGGGTCGAATGGGGGTTACTTCTCACTGTTGCTGTGATATGAGTGGTTGGGGGTTACGTGGGGCGTAGCGTGACTCTGTACGTGAGACAGCTCAGCATGAGGACCCACCATTGGTTGGTGATTTGAAGCATGTTGGGTGTGTCTGAGGGTGGGAAGGGCGGAGAAAACATGGTTTATTAGGGTGATTTACCGAACATCCTGGTGTTACTGTGTTTTTAGGCGTCTGTGGCTCTGCTGTCCAGTATTTCGGTGAAAGAAAGTCCATCCAAAGCTCAGCACCAGTACAGCAACAACATGTCCTCTCTGGACGTCCACTGTCTGGCTCAGCTTCAGCCCAAAGTTTTACCCTCGTCCCCGACCGTCCCCGGTCTGACCCCTGCGGCGCCGCTGCAGCCCAAGCTGGAGCCGAACCTTCCCGAGACCCCGGACCTGAAAGTGATGGTGAAGCCTCGCTTCCAGAGCGTCTCCGAGGAGAAGCCGTGGCACCACGCCGGGAAGCGCTGGAAGGGTCTGCGCTGGCGCAAGTGGACCATCCAGATCCTGGCGCGGAAGTCCGGCTCTCCGGCGCCGGAGAAGGCGGTGGAGGATCTCCTGCTCCAGCTGACGTCGTCCCTGCGGCCCTGCTCGTCCCTGCGCGACCGGCGCCGCTGCTGCTTCTGCCACCAGGAGGGCGACGGGCTGACGGACGGCGCCGCTCGCCTGCTGAACATCGACCTGGACACCTGGGTGCACCTGAACTGCGCCCTCTGGTCGTCGGAGGTGTACGAGACGCAGGCGGGCGCCCTGATCAACGTGGAGCAGGCTCGCCAGCGCGGTCAGACCGTGACCTGCGCCTTCTGCCAGCGCCTGGGGGCCACCAGCGGGTGCCACCGGCTCCGCTGCCTGAACGTCTACCACTTCACGTGCGCCCTGCAGGCCGGGTGCACCTTCTTCAAGGACAAGACCATGCTGTGCCATCAGCACCGCCCCAGGATCTCCGGCTCGGGGGCGCTGTTCCACCTGGAGGATCAGCGTCTGCGCTGTTTTTCGGTTTTCCGCCGGGTCTACGTTCAGCGTGATGAGCTGCGCCTGTTGACGGCGGTAGTCCAGCGGCCCGAGCTCGGACACACCTTCCGTGTGGGCAGCCTGCTCTTTCATAACATGGGGCAGCTTCCTCCCACGCTGATGCCCAACTTTCACACATCGAACGCCTTCTTTCCTCCCGGATACGAAGCCACCCGGCTGTACTGGAGCATGAGGCACGGGCGCCAACGCTGCCGCTACGTCTGCACCATCGAGGAACACCAGGGTCGCCCGGAATTCTGCATCAGGGTGGTGGAACAGGGGCACGACGACCTGCTGCTCACAGACACCACGGCTAAAGGTACAATAAAGCATAAATTATGTAGATTGATGAATGTAGGTGTAGATGGATGGATTGTAAAAATGAATGTTGATGGATGGATCATGCAGATGATGTTGAATTAATGGATCATGTGAATTAATATTGATGAATGGATGGATGAATTACGTAGATGGATGGATGGATTATGTTGGATGGATGGATTCTGTAGATGGATGGATTATGTTGGATGGATGGATTCTGTAGATGGATGGATGGATGGATTATGTAGATAGATGGATGGATGGATTCTGTAGATGGATGGATGGATTATGTAGATGAATGGATGGATAATGTAGATGGATGGATGGATGGATTATGTAGATGGATGGATGGATTATGTAGATGGATGGATGGATTATGTTGGATGGATGGATTCTGTAGATGGATGGATTATGTTGGATGGATGGATTCTGTAGATGGATGGATGGATGGATTATGTAGATAGATGGATGGATGGATTCTGTAGATGGATGGATGGATTATGTAGATGAATGGATGGATAATGTAGATGGATGGATGGATGGATTATGTAGATGGATGGATGGATTATGTAGATGGATGGATTATGTAGATGGATGGATGGATTATGTAGATGGATGGATGGATGGATTATGTTGGATGGATAGATGGATGGATTATGTAGATAGATGGATGGATTATGTAGGATGGATAGATGGATGGATTATGTAGATGGATGGATGGATTATGTAGATGGATGGATGGATGGATGGATTATGTAGATGGATGGATGGATGGATTATGTAGATGGATGGATGGATGGATGGATTATGTAGATGGATGGATTATGTAGATGGATGGATGTTGTAGATGGATGGATGGATTGATGTATGGATGGATGCATTATGTAGATGGGTAGATGGAGGATGTAGATGGATGGATGGATTATGTAGATGGATGGATGTATGGATAGATGGATTATGTAGATAGATTGATGGATGGATTATGTTGATGGTATTGATTGATGGATTATGTAGATGGCTGGATGGATTGATGTATGGATGGATGGATTATGTAGATGGATGGATGGATTATGTAGATGGATGGATTCTGTAGATGGATGGATTATGTAGATGGATGGATGGATTATGTAGATGGATGGATTATGTAGATGGATGGATGTTGTAGATGGATGGATTATGTAGATGGATGGATTATGTAGATGGATGGATGGATTATGTAGATGGATGGATTATGTAGATGGATGGATGGATTCTGTAGATGGATGGATTATGTAGATGGATGGATGTTGTAGATGGATGGATGTTGTAGATGGTTGGATTATGTAGATGGATGGATTATGTAGATGGGTGGATTATGTAGATGGGTGGATTGATGTATGGATGGATGCATTATGTAGATGGGTAGATGGAGGATGTAGATGGATGGATTATGTAGATGGATGGATTATGTTGATGGTATTGATTGATGGATGTTGTAGATGGATGGATGGATTCTGTAGATGGATGGATTCTGTAGATGGATGGATTCTGTAGATGGATGGATGGATTCTGTAGATGGATTGATGTTGTAGATGGATGGATTATGTAGATGGATGGATGGATTGATGTATGGATGGATGGATTATGTAGATGGGTAGATGGAGGATGTAGATGGTTTTTGATAGATAGACCCTCTACAACCCTGATCAGAATACAGCAGGTCTTTGTAATAAAGGAATGATTTAGCAAGTAAAATGATGTGTGTACTGTTTTGCTTATATAATGTGTGTGTGTGTAGGAGTCTGGGAGAAGGTTCTAGTCTCAGTAGCTGAGAGGAGAGCAGAAACAGGGATGCTCAGGTTGTTCCCCGTCTACCTGAAGGGTGAAGATCTGTTTGGATTCACGGTGTCTGCAGTAACACGCATCGCAGAATCCGTACGTACAAACCCACCACTGCTCACAAACGCAAACATGGCAGACTCCCTTGTTACACACTGATGTGAACCCTCTCTGTTCTGATTGTGATCGTAGCTGCCGGGTGTGGGGGCGTGCTCCAGGTACCGCTTCCGTTACGGGCCGAACCCCATGTTGCAGCTTCCGTTATCCATCAACCCGTCAGGCTGTGCCCGGTCCGAGCTCCGGAGCTACCCGCAGTGCCGAAGGTGGGTGTCCAAATCGCCCGCCGCGCCCGCCGCGCCCGCTGCGCCCGCCGCGCCCTCGTCTGTGTTTCAGCGGCTCCGTTCTAATCGGGTTCTTTCTGTTCCTCTGACAGGTCGGAGATCCTGTCCGCGTGGAACCGGGTCTCCTGTGTGATCCAGAATTCGGCTCCGGCGGAGGGCGGCTCGTCCCACAGCAAACACTTCATCCACTCCAAATCGTCCCAGTACCGCCGCCTGAGCAGCGAGTGGAGGAGCAACGTTTACCTCGCTCACTCCCGAATACAGGTACAGACCCCCCTCACTCCCGAATACAGGTACAGATACCCCCCCCCCCCCCGCCTTACTCCCGAATACAGGTACAGATACCCCCCCCCCCCCCCGCCTCACTCCCGAATACAGGTACAGACCCCATCCCCCCCCCCTCCCCGGCTCACTCCCGAATACAGGTACAGACCCCCCCGCCTCACTCCCGAATACAGGTACAGACCCCCCTCACTCCTGAATACAGGTACAGACCCCGCCTCACTCCCGAATACAGGTACAGACCCCCCCGCAGCCCCGCCTCACTCCCGAATACAGGTACAGACCCCCCCCCCCCGCCTCACTCCCGAATACAGGTACAGACCCCCCTCACTCCTGAATACAGGTACAGACCCCGCCTCACTCCCGAATACAGGTACAGACCCCCCCGCAGCCCCGCCTCACTCCCGAATACAGGTACAGACCCCCCCCCCCCCGCCTCACTCCCGAATACAGGTACAGACCCCCCTCACTCCTGAATACAGGTACAGACCCCGCCTCACTCCCGAATACAGGTACAGACCCCATCCCCCCCCCCTCCCCGGCTTACTCCCGAATACAGGTACAGACCCCCCCGCCTCACTCCCGAATACAGGTACAGACCCCCCTCACTCCTGAATACAGGTACAGACCCCCCCGCCTCACTCCCGAATACAGGTACAGACCCCCCTCACTCCTGAATACAGGTACAGACCCCGCCTCACTCCCGAATACAGGTACAGACCCCCCCGCAGCCCCGCCTCACTCCCGAATACAGGTACAGACCCCCCCCCCCCGCCTCACTCCCGAATACAGGTACAGACCCCCCTCACTCCTGAATACAGGTACAGACCCCGCCTCACTCCCGAATACAGGTACAGACCCCCCCGCAGCCCCGCCTCACTCCCGAATACAGGTACAGACCCCCCCCCCCCCCCCGCCTCACTCCCGAATACAGGTACAGACCCCCCCGCAGCCCCGCCTCACTCATGAATACAGGTACAAACCCCCCTCACTCCCGAATACAGGTACAGACCCCCCCCCCCCCGCCTCACTCCCGAATACAGGTACAGACCCCCCCGCAGCCCCGCCTCACTCATGAATACAGGTACAAACCCCCCTCACTCCTGAATACAGGTACAGACCCCCCCGCCTCACTCCCGAATACAGGTACAGACCCCCCTCACTCCTGAATACAGGTACAGACCCCGCCTCACTCCCGAATACAGGTACAGACCCCCCCGCAGCCCCGCCTCACTCCCGAATACAGGTACAGACCCCCCCGCAGCCCCGCCTCACTCATGAATACAGGTACAAACCCCCCTCACTCCCGAATACAGGTACAGACCCCCCCGCAGCCCCGCCTCACTCCCGAATACAGGTACAAACCCCCCTCACTCCCGAATACAGGTACAGACCCCCCCCGCAGCCCCGCCTCACTCCCGAATACAGGTACAAACCCCCCTCACTCCCGAATACAGGTACAGACCCCCCCCGCAGCCCCGCCTCACTCCCGAATACAGGTACAGACCCCCCCGCAGCCCCGCCTCACTCCCGAATACAGGTACAGACCCCCTCACTCCTGAATACAGGTACAGACCCCCTTGCAGCCCCGCCTAACTCCCGAATACAGGTACAGACCCCCCTCACTCCTGAATACAGGTACAGACCGCCCTGCAGCCCCGCCTCACTCCCGAATACAGGTATAGACCCCCCTCACTCCCAAATACAGGTATAGACCCCCCTCACTCCCAAATACAGGTACAGACCCCCCTGCAGCCCCGCCTCACTCCCAAATACAGGTACAGACCCCCCCGCAGCCCCGCCTCACTCCCAAATACAGGTACAGACCCCCCCTCACCCCCGCCTCACTCCCGAATACAGGTACAGACCCCCCTCAGCCCTGCCTCACTCCCGAATACAGGTACAGACACACCCCCCCCCCCCCAGCCCCGCCTCACTCCGGAATACAGGTACAGATCACCCCCTCTCTCCCTCATCCAGGTACAAATCACCCCCTCACTCCCCTTCACTCCCTCATACAGATATAAATCACTTCATTTACCAGAAGTTCTATTAACCTCCTTTGTGACCAGCAGGGGGCGCCAGAGTGCAGAGGAATAAAAATTGCTGTTAGTTAAAAATTGTAATGATTTAGTTTGTTAACGCGCTGCTGTGGTTGCTGTGCAGGGTCTGGGACTGTTCGCTGCTCGGGTCATTGAGAAGCAGACGATGGTGATCGAGTATCTGGGGAGCATCCTGCGTACTGAAGTAGCCATGAGGAAGGAGCTGCACTACAAGACCAAGGTGTTTATACAGCTACTAACCATAGTTTAAACAGCTAACCTAAGACCACCGCAGGCGGGGCGGATCTGTTCGCCAGCTTAATGTTAACCAGGCTGATGGGATTTTGTGTTTCAGAACCGAACGTCGTTCATGTTCCGCATCGACGGCGAGTACGGGATCGATGCCACCTGCTCCGGAAGCCCTGCAAGGTAAAAATAAAACGCTAATGCGCTGGTACATCACGACCCAGTCAGGATTCTAGGTGCCGTCAGACCGGCCCGGTTCTCATCAGACCTGCCGTGTTTAAAAGTGGTATCACCTCCTGACCTCTGCAACAGCGACTCCTACTGTTGGCTTGATGAATTACACAAGGACCACAGCACGGTCCGGCGTAGCGCCAGGACACTTTGAGTTTTGGATAAAGAGAGCAAGGGTGCCGCAAACAAGCACAGGCCACCGGAGTGCACAGGGGAATCGAGTATATCCAAGATGGGACAATGTGGTCGGGTGGCACAGCGGGCATTTCAGACACAGTTGGGTGTGTTTGGAGGAGGGAAGGTCGGATGGGGTTTGTCTGCATGTGGTGGGTGTGGTAAGCAGCAGAGGAGGGGGGGGGGATCCAAGGAAGGTCCAAATGCACCTATTTATAAATGATAAATTTAGTGGACAGCAGACGCCTACTGTGTAGTTACAGTGTATCACAAAAGTGAGTACACCCCTCACATTTCTGCAGATATTGAAGTATATCTTTTCATGGGACAACACTGACAAAATGACACTTTGACACAATGAAAAGTAGTCTGTGTGCAGCTTATATAACAGTGTAAATTTATTCTTCCCTCAAAATAACTCAATATACAGCCATTAATGTCTAAACCACCGGCAACAAAAGTGAGTACACCCCTTAGTGAAAGTTCCTAAAGTGTCAATATTTTGTGTGGCCACCATTATTTCCCAGAACTGCCTTAACTCTCCTGGGCATGGAGTTTACCAGAGCTTCACAGGTTGCCACTGGAATGCTTTTCCACTCCTCCATGACGACATCACGGAGCTGGCGGATATTCGAGACTTTGCGCTCCTCCACCTTCCGCTTGAGGATGCCCCAAAGATGTTCTATTGGGTTTAGGTCTGGAGACATGCTTGGCCAGTCCATCACCTTTACCCTCAGCCTCTTCAATAAAGCAGTGGTCGTCTTAGAGGTGTGTTTGGGGTCATTATCATGCTGGAACACTGCCCTGCGACCCAGTTTCCGGAGGGAGGGGATCATGCTCTGCTTCAGTATTTCACAGTACATATTGGAGTTCATGTGTCCCTCAATGAAATGTAACTCCCCAACACCTGCTGCACTCATGCAGCCCCAGACCATGGCATTCCCACCACCATGCTTGACTGTAGGCATGACACACTTATCTTTGTACTCCTCACCTGATTGCCGCCACACATGCTTGAGACCATCTGAACCAAACAAATTAATCTTGGTCTCATCAGACCATAGGACATGGTTCCAGTAATCCATGTCCTTTGTTGACATGTCTTCAGCAAACTGTTTGCAGGCTTTCTTGTGTAGAGACTTCAGAAGAGGCTTCCTTCTGGGGTGACGGCCATGCAGACCAATTTGATGTAGTGTGCGGCGTATGGTCTGAGCACTGACAGGCTGACCCCCCACCTTTTCAATCTCTGCAGCAATGCTGACAGCACTCCTGCGCCTATCTTTCAAAGACAGCAGTTGGATGTGACGCTGAGCACGTGCACTCAGCTTCTTTGGACGACCAACGCGAGGTCTGTTCTGAGTGGACCCTGCTCTTTTAAAACGCTGGATGATCTTGGCCACTGTGCTGCAGCTCAGTTTCAGGGTGTTGGCAATCTTCTTGTAGCCTTGGCCATCTTCATGTAGCGCAACAATTCGTCTTTTAAGATCCTCAGAGAGTTCTTTGCCATGAGGTGCCATGTTGGAACTTTCAGTGACCAGTATTAGAGAGTGTGAGAGCTGTACTACTAAATTGAACACACCTGCTCCCTATGCACACCCGAGACCTAGTAACACTAGCGAGTCACATGACATTTTGGAGGGAAAATGACGAGCAGTGCTCAATTTGGACATTTAGGGGTGTAGTCTCTTAGGGGTGTACTCACTTTTGTTGCCGGTGGTTTAGACATTAATGGCTGTATATTGAGTTATTTTGAGGGAAGAATAAATTTACACTGTTATATAAGCTGCACACAGACTACTTTTCATTGTGTCAAAGTGTCATTTTGTCAGTGTTGTCCCATGAAAAGATATACTTAAATATCTGCAGAAATGTGAGGGGTGTACTCACTTTTGTGATACACTGTATATAGACTTGACCCGTGTGTGTGTGTGTGTGTGTGTGTGTGTGTGTGTGTGTGTGTGTGTGTAGGTATATCAATCACTCCTGCTCGCCCAACTGCGTGGCGGAGGTGGTGACCTTCGAGCGAGGCTACAAGATCATCATCAGCTCCAATCGGCGCATCGAAAGAGGAGAAGAGGTAACGCACAGCGACCGTAGTCTGAGCTTCACCAAAAGTTTGTGGACACCCTTTCATATTCGTGCATTTGGACACAATTTCCGGCCATTAAAACTTACTGGTTTACTGGAGCATAACATGAAGCGTTGGGCTGCAACTATCAATTATGTTTGTAATCGAGTATTCTATCGATTATTCCAGCGATTAATCGAGTAATCGGATAGGAAATACTTTTGCTTTAATAAAGGGCAAAAATAAAAACATATAAGATACAATAAGACGCGTCTCTCAAACAAACTGTACATTTTTATTCCTGCGTACAGGACAGTTTAAAGAGAACATTTCTGAAATGCAAAAACAAATACATCAAATTACTTTTAAAACGTAAACAGACAACCTAAAACTAAATCATAAATAATAATACATAAACATGAGCCTCTAATTTGTGCCACTTGTAGAACTAAAAGTTTCAGCTCCAGCTCACGCAGAACATAAAGCTTTAATATTTAGTCGGGAGGCTTTGTGGCGTTTGTAGGAGGTTCTGTCAGGATCGTATCTCCTAGATGAGGTAGATCTGGTGTGTACGTGTGTGTACGTGTGTGTACGTGTGTGTTTGCCTGAGCCTTCAAAAAAGCCTGTGGTGGTTGTAATAAAGAAAAGTCGGCGTATCAACACGACGCTCTGATGGTGTGGATGTTGTTCTGAGTTTCGTTTTTTTTCCAGATGAAAATGATCTCAAACCTTCTGTGGTTTTCTCTGTCCGGTCTCCTCTGTTCGCCCCTCGATATTTTCTCTCTCTCTCCATCTCTGCTTCGGTTCAAATCGCACTTTCACACTGAACAGTACGCAGGAGCGGTGAGCGTGTCCAAATACGTAGTATTCATCGAACTGTACGTGAAAAGTACCCGAAACACCGTGAGCTGTATATAGTTGTGTGGATTAAACGACGCCTCGATGCGAAAATTTTGCATCGATGATTTTTAGTCATCGAATTACTCGAGTTTCTCGAGAAATCGTTTCAACCCTAACGAAGCGTTAGTCATAAGCGACTGTAACTGCCTGTACTCTTGTGGGAAGGCTTTCTATGAAGATTTTGGAGTGCGTCTGTGGGAATTCGCTGTCATTCTGGGCCCAATCTGCTGCCACAAGGTTGGAAGGAATACAATGCATTCTTACTCACTATGTAATCGCTGCTCTGTTGGAATAGGCGTGGGCTAATTGCCCGAGCTCAGTATTTGCTTCTGGTGTCCACATACTTTTGGCCATGCGGTATATCTGTGTGCAGTGTGGTGCTTTCTTTAATGAGCTCTTCTTTAATGTTTCGCAGCTGTGCTACGATTACAGACTGGCCGCGGTGGAGAACCAGAACAAGACGCCGTGTCTGTGTGGGGCGCCCAACTGTCGGAAGTGGATGAACTGAGTCCGGGAGGCGGCACGGCTGGACGCGTGTCAGAGGAGGGTTCATTAACCTGCATGTGCCATGCGAGCGTGTGTGTGTGCGTGTGTGCGCGCGTGTGTGAGACGCCATGCGAGAGAGCAAGAGCGCGCGAGAACGATCACTGTGCCGGTTATGCCTTATGGGTTGTGGAGGTGGGCGGGGCCGTCCGTGATTGGCGGAGACTGTAGCGTAGAACATCACTGAATGAAGAATGTACGGACGCGGTTCCGCATCAAGGAAAAATAAACAAGTTGCACTAAAACGAAGAAGACGGACGAAACTCGCTGAAAAAAAAAAAAAAATGAATACTTGATTCCGTGAGTCAGTTTTATCCTCGGTTGTTGTTTCCGTGTGTGTGTGTGTGTGTGTGTTTGTGCGTGTGTGTGTGTGTGTGTGTAAGAAAATGTTTTGTATTTATTACAGTGTGATGAATGAGTGAATATTTTTAATGTGATAATAATGAGAGGAAGACGAAACAAAACAAACAAAACAGCAGCGAAGGTTTGAAGAGATTCTGTTACATCAGTGATGTAAATAAATTGTAAATAACGCGAAATATCCGAACGACGATCGACCAAATACTTCCTTCCTTCTTCACGTGGATGTTTCAGACGTGCTCGTCCTCCTTCGTTTTCCTCCTGCTTTGGACACTTATTTAATTACGGACGCGCCCGTTTTTTTCCCGTCTCAGAGTTTATTTCGTACGACGGTCTGTACAGAATCGCGGCTTCGCTTCACTACAGTATTTTTCTGGCTGGTTGTTGTGGCGACTCGGGTGATTGAAGCTTCTTTGTCGTGAGTCCACACGCCAATCGAAGGACGTCTTCGTGAGGGCTTCGGAACACGTTTATTTAGAGTGAAGTCATATCTTTACGTTGGTATAATTTCATGTTTATGAACAGCGTTTATCAGGGTTTGATTAGAAAAACTTTTGTAGTAATGGAGGAGGATAAAAACGCTTCATTGTTCAGGCGTAATAGATAACGTGCAGCAATAGCTCAGCGGTTAAGATACTGGACTAGAGCCGCTCCGGTGGCGCACAGGTAAAGTACGCTAGCGCACCAGAATTGGGGTCTCGAATACATCGTATCGAATCTCAGCTCTGCCTTTCCGACTGGGCTGGGCGGCAGCATGAACAACGATTGGCTGTTGTTTAGGGTTAGAGGGTAAGAAAGTCGGATCATAGGTCGTCATAACCGGTGCGACTGCGGCCCCTGCTGGCTGACTGATGGCGCCTGCACAGGGCTGAGGAATAATGCTGATGGGGGTGTTGCCCTGCGTACACGGTGCCCGTCAAGTGTATGAACTCGACTCGTGCGGGTGAAAAATGCCGTCTGTACTGACTACGTGCCGGAGGGGGCGTATGTCAGTTGAGAGGCGTGCTCAGTCAGCGGTGAAGGGTCGAATCAGTATAGATCAGGGTTACTGGACACGACTAGATTAGGGGAGAAAAATTGGGTCCCTGAGCAAGGCCCTTAACCCTCAATCGCTCATTGTGTTCAGCTCATCGTGTAAGTCGCTTTAATAAAAGTGTCTGCTAAATACTGCTAATCTAGTCGTGTCTAATCACCCTGATTGTATCCTCCCCTCCACTGATTCAACCCTCCACCGCCGACTGAGCACGCCTCTCCACTGACATACGCCCCCTCCGGCACGTACAGTCAGTACAGACTGTGACCCGTGATCCGACTTGCCCCTAACCCTATGAACAACAGCCAATCGGGTGGCAGAGCTGAGATTCGATACGATGTATTCGGAAACTCAGCTCTGGTGTGCTAGCGTATTTTACAGTACTTCTTATACCAATCCAGTCTAATCTAATAAAATATTTCATTATATTTGTGTAGCTCAGGCCCCTCGTTTATGGATGCCCAAATCCGACGATTTACAAGATACGATTCTCCCACTGCGCTTGTAAAAGCTCCAGGTTGTTGGGTAATAAATTTCCGTATTAAAAATCAGGTTAATTGGAATTGGATTGGCAATAATAAGTTCCCAGACGCAAACTTACAACGTGGAAATAAATTGTGTTAACATACTTGTTTACTAACGTACTTCATACATTCGATGCTTCTCGGATAGTTTTATCGACTTTTATTTATCGTTTTGCACTCAAAGGAAGGCGTCTGAATTTTGTCCCTCGGGCTGCTGTTATAGCATCAGTGAACAGCGATGGTTGTCTGCCAAGATCAGTCATTTACATTTGCTGCATTCAGCAGACTTAAACTTATAACTTATAACTCAATACAGTTTGAGGTTAAGAGCCTTGCTCAGAGGCCCACAGTTGGAGGGACTTGAACCGACAGCCTTCTGATTATTAGTCCAGCACCTTAACCGCTGAGCCACCAGTGCGCCATGATTACGTTTACATTTTTTGGCATTTAGCGGACGCCTTTATCCAAAGCCACGTACAGAAGTGTGACAGTGTTCAGTCTGAGCACTTGAGGGTTAAGGGCCTTGCTCAAGGGCCCAACAGCAGCAACCTGACAGTGGTGGGGCTTGAACCAGCAACCTTTTGATTACTAGTCCAGTACCTTAATTGTATTGTGTTTGAGCTTATATGCCATATCCTAGTGGTTAAGGTACTGGACTAGTAACCAGAAGGTCACTGGTTCAAGCCCCACCACTGCCAGGTTGCTGCTGTTGGGCTCTTGAGCAAGGCCCTTAACCCTCAGTTGCTCAGACTGTACACTGTAACTGTACTGTAAGTCGCTTTGGATAAAAGCGTCTGCTAAATGCCGAAAATGTAAATGTATTCTTAATAAGCAATTACACTACGTCGCAAAGCGTATGTATCATTATATACGGATTCTGATTGGCTATACCCAGACAGTGGGTGGAGTTTAAGAGGACTTTGGATTGGTTAACATGACCAGGAGTCTTAAAACGTACATTGGAACGATGAATTCAATATTTTATAATGTAAAAGTAAAGAACGCGTCGCCCTGTATTGTCGTATGAACGCATTATTCAGCGCTTATGGACGTTCTATGAAGCCCTTACGCAAACCGCCTTGGAATGAAGTGTCACCGGATCAGGAACCAGACCAGGCAGCGAGGGAATTACAGTTTTATAAGCTTTAGCTACCACGAGAACGCTGTACATACGAATTCTAACTGAAGCTAAACGTCGAGAACCAGGCATGTGCCGATATTCCACCGTAATATCACGATAATCACAATTTTGTGTACAAAGAAATAAATAAATAAACGAAGCTGCATTATTTTTAGTCCGAGTGATATCTCTGCTTGATTTTGCTAACGTTGTGCGTGTGTTAAATATCGCAATGTATCATGTAACTGATTATCGGTACATGCCTAGCTGAAATGTTCATGTCGTAGCGATCACACTTCACACGATAAATCAGTTTTTTATTATTATTATTATTAATATGAATATTTGCGTTTCTTGTACACAGCTCTCCAGATACAGATTGTACAGAGCATGATGCTTTTTTAAAGACTCAGTTGTAAATATTTTGAACAGCTGTAACTAAATTGTTCGCTGAATATTTTTCTCGTCTTGTAAAATACGTCGATTTTGCCCCCCGGTGGTGTTTTTTTCTCTCCCTGTTGTAAAGTAGGTCTCAACAGTTTTGGAAAAATGAAGCCTTTTGAAGTACAGAGCGACTATAGGGTTTGGTATTTGAGGAACTGAATTTAGGAACATTTACAGAAAAAATAAAATATTTTACACCAGTTTTTGGATTTTGTGTGTTTTTGTTCGTCATGTTTTTTTTGTTGTTTTTTCCTCGTGTTTTCGCAGAGTCTGCTTCAGAGGTTGCCAGATTGGGGCAGTTTCCTCCCACTTTCACACTACATGACTGGATCTATTGCAATCGGTAGTCTTTTAAGTTGTGGTTTTCACACTACACGACTGATCGGTGATGGGGGCACACACTACACGATCAATCACCAGGAGGAATTGGGCCACATGAACAACGATTGGCCTGTTGTTCAGATATGGGCGGAATTAAGCCGGATAGGGACTCTCTCATAACTAGTGCAATTACGACCTCTGCTGGCTGATTGATGGTGCCTGCACAGAGATGAGAAAAGAGTGCTCTCTCTCAGGGTGTGTCTCTCCGTACACAACGCTGAGCTGCACTGCACTCGTCAAAGTGTAAGTGATAAGATGCATACGGCTGCTGCCCACGTGTCGGAGGGGGGCGTGGGTTAGCTTCGTTCTCCTGAATCAGAGCAGGGATCGGCATTGGTGGAGAGGAAGCAAGCCAGGTATTAGCGGAAGCCTTTATGTCAAACGATTTACAGTTATAACTGAATACAGTTCAAGTTATTAAGAGTTAAGGGCCTTGCTTGGGGGCCCAACAGTGGTAACTGGCTGTGGTTGTGCTTGAACCTTAGCCACTGAGCTACCACTGCGCTACCATGCTGCTGCTACTGTGCTAAACATTGAGGTTTAAAAAGTTTTTTAAAAATCTGTTTATTTACCACAGAAAAAGGAAGGAAATTACAATCTTATGCAAAAGTTTACCCCTCATGAAACGAATCCACCTTTTGTTAAAGTAAAGTAGGTTAACAAATGTGAAATGTGGCATAACGGTTGCACGCTGCCACCGGTCAGTTTATTAGGAACACCATACTAATACTGGGTAGAACCCTGTATGCTCTCAGAACAGCCTCGACCTTTTGTGGCATGGTAAACATTCCCTTGGTCGGTGCTGCACACCTCCTTTTCCACCACATACCAAAGATTCAGATCTGGAAACTAGGAGGTACAGTGAGCTCATCACATTCGTGGAAGCAATTGAGACGACTTTAAAGACGGTCACTTTTAGCTGTAAAGGTCACGTGGTGAGAATGTCAGGAGCAGTGTTGCATTCCATTTTTAGAATTCCCAAGATGTTGCCATAAAAATCCCAAGTAAGAAATTGTGAAGATTTATTAAACATATTTTTACAATTATTTACAAAAACAACAATCCTGAGTAAACTGACAAAGAAAAAGCGGGATCATTATCAGTATTAATATTTACAAATTGCAATATTAAAAATATATATTAATGTCTTTCAAATCCAGTGTTGCAATCATCAAACGATGCCTTGAGAACAAAAATTGGAATTAAAATGCACGGATGACGACAGACGTGACGTCATGTTCTCGCCTTCAAGAAAAGTAAAGAAGTAAATGCCAGTAGGTGTACGTAGAAATAGCCAGCGACAACCAAAGGTTATTATTTAGTAGTTGTGTGCTTTGTCATTCTTATTTATGACTGTAGACCATAAAATTGCAGATTTTAATTGCTTGAGTGCAAATAAATAATAAGTTCAACTTTTATAGCGCCTTTCACCAAGCTCAAGGCCGCTGTACAGTAATAGAGAGAGGAAACAAAACAAAAACAAACAGAAGTGTGTGAGGATCGGTTAGAAATATAGGTTCGAGAAGTAGAATGAAAATGTTGTGAGAAGAGATGGGTCTTTAGAGACACCTTAAAAACAGAAAGAGAAGAGATAGAGCGAAGAGTCGAGGCCAGAGAGTTCCAGAGTGTTGGGGCGGCAATGCTGAAGGATCTGCCGCCCATAGTGGACATCCTAAATCTAGGAACAGAGAGCTGATTTGTGTCTGACGACCTTAGTCTGCGTGATGGTGGGCGACGTGTGAGAAGATTAGTAAGATAGGCGGGGGCGAGACCAAGAAGTGCTTTAAAAGTGAGGACCAGAATTTTATATTTAATACGCATGGAAATTGGCAGCCAATGTAGTTTTTCCAGAACAGGGGTGATGTGGTCAGACTTTCGGGTAAATGTCAGGACCCTAGCAGCCGCATTTTGGACTGTATGAAAAGTGGTGCAACAACCCGAGCAGAGCGGTCAAAGATCCAACCTGAGCTGTGCCAGAAGCTTAACTGCTCAAAACACAAACAAATATAGGGACATATAACCAAATGTTGAACATGCTGTCTGTATGTTTTGAAAGATTTTTGGATCACTCCATCACAGAAAAGTTAAAGAAAGTTTAAAAAATACCAAAAATGTCTCTCGTTTTTTAAAGCAACGATTGAGGTTATCAAGTTCCAAGGCTGTTTACAGTCAAAATATCAGGGGTCAAAAGTCAACACGTTCCTCTCTGGGCACTGGCATTGCTCAACATGTGTTAAGAGGGATTTTTAGGCACGTTTTGAGGGGGAAGAGGAATTCAAACCAATCTGGCCACCACGGGGGTGTGAGCATACCTGGTAAGGCAGTGGCTGCTCTTGTTTGTAAACGAAGAGGATTCCGTGTTGCCAGATTGATGTAGAATCCGTACACTTTAAAAGCTTGTTAGCGTCGCAATCCACTTTGAACGTGTTTTATTAAAAAATATCTTACAGTTGATGTGTCCTAAAATATACAAACACGTTCAATATTGTATGGTGATCATAATCGCAGGTACAAACTTTATTAGTACTGTGGACGTGTCCTAAATCACAGTATATTCAACATATATAGCACACACAAACCATCAGTCCAGTGTGGACGTGTCTTAATTCACTAAACAGTCCACTTAATAACATAATCACAGTGGACATGTCCCAAACACACTGTACTTTCTGTCAGAGGTAGTGAATGGAAGCCAGGATCGAACCCAGGTCCACAGGGCTCATGTTAATGTGTAGCACCCACCCTACTGCACTCCCTACATTGGATTAGTTCAGCGACCCTGTTCAGGTTCAGCGACCCTGTTCAGGTTCGCTTTGTACGAGGGCGTGGTGGTGTGTTTTTTCTCCACACATGTGCTCTGTGCAGTCGAAACCTGCCCAATCTGGCAACCCCGAGCACAGCGCAAACTGGATTAAGGAACTGGAGTGACACCATTTTAGTCATGCTTCTGTAAATTCAGCTCCAATACGAGCTGCAACTTTAACTTTCTGTAGAGTTTTTTAGAGTTTAGGTGGAAATAAAGAAGCAGCGAGGTGAGATGGGGAGCACAGCGGCGGATAAAGAGAAGAGCGACTCGTCCAGGGTGAAGAACCTGAAGAAGAAGAGATCACTGCGCCTCCACATGCCTGTGAGTCCTGCTGCCTGGGTTCCATTACTTTTTACTTCCTCCCAGTTCAGTGTGAATCTCTTAATGATCAGATTTATTCATGCAGGAGGGTCTGAACTGCACTGTACTGCACTGGTGCAGAGACACAACCATGCAGTTCTGCTTTAATGTGAACTCAGTTCAGTCTACAGGTCATTCTGAGCCACATAAATCATAAACACTCATTATCAGATCAGGACACCTGATTATAACATCTAATAACAGCTAATAACAGCTTATGACGTGTCATTAAAGTGTAAACTCCTGAGAAAAGACTTTCCTCTCACTCTGAATGTCAGAACAGTTCTGTGGCTGCAGTGATTTGTGCAACTGTTACAGATTTGTTTCTCTGACTGAATTATTGAACCAAACTTCCTCAGTGACAGCAGTTCCAGCTCCTGTGCACAAACACGTCGATAAAGACAAGTGGACTGCACAGAACCTTGACCTTAATCTCATGGAACACCTTTGGGATGAATCGGAACGTGGCTTTCTGGTTCAACGTTGGAGCCTGACTCTAAAAATGCATTTTTTTGACTAGTTCACACAGACACGATCAAACAAGGAGGAAGGACTCTCCTGTTATTGCTGCAAAGTGAGGGGGGCTCAAATGGGATTATCAAGTGTCCACATACTTTTGATCACACATTAATCAGCCACTTTAAACGGCTACTAACACGCTTCTGGAACCAAATGTTTTGGGTTCTACTGGAACCTCAGCACAATACTGTTGACACTATTTTAACAGTAGGTACAGTGTTGTTGGGTTTGGAAAGGTGTGCTGCAGGTTTTATTGCAATACAGTAGGAGTTAAGCCTTGTCGTTGGGGATAGTACAACACCATAGGTGTTTATAAAGCACAGTGGGCGTTCATACAACAATATAAGTGTTAGTTCAAAAGTACTGGTGTTTATAAAGCACTGTAGTTGGTGTTAATAACATACAATGAGTGTTAATGAACGCTGTAGGTGTTTATAAAGCACACTGGGTGTTAATACAACACTATGGGTGTTTATAAAGTGCATTAGGAGTTACTGCAACACAGTAAATGTTGGTTGAGCACTGTAGGTGTTAATACAAAGCAGTGGGTGTTAATACTAGAAAATAAAGGTTGGTTGTTGGTTAAATACTGTAAATGTTATTACAACCTTATAGATCATAGTACTATACTGTGGGTGTTTATACAACAGTACAGGTGTTAGTTCAGTACTACAGGTGTTTTTGAAGCACTAGTTGTAGATAAAGCACAGTTGGTGTTTATACAACACAAGGTGTTAATAACTTAAAGTGAGTGTTAATGAACACTAGGTGTTTATAAAGCACAGGAGGTGTCAATGCAACACTGTAGGTGTTTATAAAGCTCAGTTGGTGTTAGTTCAAAACTACAGGTGTTTGTGAAGCACTATTTGGAGATAAAGCACAGTTGGTGTTAATAATGTACAGTCAGTGTTTATGAACACGATAGGTGTTTATAAAGTGCATTGGGTGTTACTGCAACACAATAAATGTTGGTTGAGCACTGTAGGTGTTGATTTAGCACAGGTGTTAATGAACAGTGTAGGTGTTGATTGAGGACTGTAGGTGTTAGTATGGTACAGCGGGTGTGAATGAACACTGTACGTGTTAATAAAATACTGTAGGTGTTTATACAGCTCAGTGGGTGTTAATAAAAGACTACAGTTGTTAGTACAATACTGTAGGTGTTTATAAAGCACAGTGGGTGTTAATGAACACTGTAGGTGTTAGTACAGCACAAAGGGTGTTAATACAACAATTTGGGTGTTAGCAGAATACTGTAGTTGTTAGTTGACTGTAAGCACTGTAGGTGTTTAGTAGGTGTTAATTTAAGTCTGTAGATGTTGATTCAACACTCGGGGTAAGTGTAATACTGTAAAATGATACTAATAACATCGTAAACACAAGTTCAACTATAACAGGTAATTAAACACTGAGGTGTTGATTTATTCAACACCGTAAAACCACAGACCAAACTATGATCCGCAGCAGGGTAAATACCAAACCCAGTCTGTGTATCAGACCTGAACACCAGACTAATCCCATCCTTCAGGTTCTCTGATCAAACACCGCGTCCGTGTGGAGGTGTTTACACACAGCAGGAGGAGGAAGTGCGGGAAACAGCTGGAGGAGAACCAAAGCAGCTTCACATGACCAGCTGCTGGACCAGGACCAAAATATGTGTGTATGAGAGTGTATCAGTACCTCCAGTCCTGCTCATGTTTTACAGTCTGGCACCGCTGGGTGATCGTCCGGCTCTGTTAGACCAACCAAACCAGCCCTGCGTTCCAGTCCAGCCCTGCGTTCCAGTCCAGATTCTAACCTGCAGCCTCTCAGTGTTTGAGATCTTTAAACCTGACCAGAATCTGGAGCGCCGCACTGGGGGGTTGAATAGTTTTGTTAATACCAGATTTTAGTTTTTAATTGCAGATTGATGTTTATGACTGAATACATTGTGAGCATTTGAGGGTTAAGGGCCTCGCTTAGGGGCCCAACTCGGCAGTAATGGGGCTTGAACCAGCGTCCTTCTGATTACTAGTCCAGTTCCGTTCATTCAAAATCAAGAATCATGACAGGAACGGCCACTAACTGGTCACTAACTCTCTTAGGAACAGGAACGGCCACTAACTGGTCACTAACTCTCTTAGGAACAGGAACGGTCACTAACTGGTCACTAATTCTGTCAGGAACAGTCACTAACTGGTCACTGACTCTCTCAGGAACGGTCACTACTCTCTGAGGAACAGTCACTAACTCTTACAGGAACGGTCACTAACTCTGAGGAACGGTCACTAACTCTCTGAGGAACGGTCACTAACTCTTACAGGAACGGTCACTAACTCTGAGGAACGGTCACTAACTCTTACAGGAACGGTCACTAACTCTGAGGAACGGTCACTAACTCTCTGAGGAACGGTCACACTCTTACAGGAACGGTCACTACTCTCTGAGGAACGTCACTAACTCTGAGGAACGGTCACTACTCTCTGAGGAACGTCACTAACTCTGAGGAACGGTCATTAACTCTTACAGGAACGGTCACTACTCTCTGAGGAACGTCACTAACTCTAAGGAACGGTCATTAACTCTTACAGGAACGGTCACTACTCTCTGAGGAACGTCACTAACTCTGAGGAACGGTCACTACTCTCTGAGGAACGTCACTAACTCTGAGGAACGGTCATTAACTCTTACAGGAACGGTCACTACTCTCTGAGGAACAGTCACTAACTCTCAGAGGAACTCCACTGCAGAAGTGTGACCTCTGCTGACCGGTGGAGGCACACGGGACATGGATTCACACGGTCGTGATTCATGAATGTGAGGTCATCTGTCCATGAGTCCGTGATACCACGTGTCTGGACAGGCTGTACAGTGATTTTGGAAGGTAAACGACCTCATGACATCACAGATTCTCCATCGTGCTTCACAGTGGGTTCCAAACGCACCTCAAGCTCTGTTTTGGTCTCATCTGACCATGGAACGTGGTCCAGCTGAAAGGTCCAGCGAGGTCCGGCAACTGTAGGAGCTTGAGATTGTTCAGATTGTCAGATGTAAACCAAGAACTGTTAAAAACTGGTTTACCATGAATGAAAAGCCGATGGGACACTAACTGGTCACTAACTGTCAGGAACAGGAACGGTAACTCTGTCAGGAACGGTCACTAACTGGTCACTAATTCTGTTCAGGAATGGTCACTATCTGGTTACTAACTCTCTGAGGAACGGTCTATAACTACCATAAACGTTACTAACCCTCTCAGGAACAGGAACGGTCACTAACTGGTCATACTGGTGGTGATCTGATGGTGTGTTCTGTGTTGTTGTTCCTGCAGGATCTGAGTCTGTACACGTCGTCTCTTCTGGATGGTGAAAAGGAGAAACCGGATAAAACTGGAACTCCAAAGGTAACGTCCCGTCTACCTGCTCGGCCGGGGTGGGCGTGGCGGGGCGGGGCGGGGCGTGGCGGGAGATCGTGGGTGTGATTTGTCGTGTTATTAGTCGTTTGTTAGGACGATTATTTACGTGATTGCTTCACGTGCGGTGCTACCAGCCTGGCCGGGCACTCAAGAAACGCAGTCGGCTTGGGGAAGGAGGGTCGGAACGGGTCTCTCCTCACTGCCGTCTGGTGGAGGCGCTGACCTGGAGCGTAGTGTGATCCTCCGTACGTGGTGCAGCTCTCTGTGAGAATCCACCGCTGGCTGGTTGTAAAGAAGTCGGTCTCAGGTTGACGCTGTACACACTTCCCAGTAGCTCCCGCGCTCCTGAACGTACTCGGGTCGGTCCGGATGACGTTCCGTGTTTGGGTGATAAACAGACGTGTTTTCGGAAAAAAACGAATCCGGTCGGAGGCGCGTAACGTGTGCGAAGCGGAAAACACGGGGTCACTGGAGTCAGGAGCCACGCCCACGTGCAAAAGTATTCACACCCCGGGTCTGTAGGTTCACTATATGGCCAAAAGTATGTGGACACCCCCCTTATTATTAAGTTCAAGTGTTTGAGCTACACATTCATTCATTCACCGTCTGTTTTAGCATCGCTTTATCCTGGTCAGGGTCAAGGTGGGTACAGTTCACTGGGCAAAGAGCAGGAAACACCCTGCATAGGTCGCCAGTACATCACAGGAAACACACACACACACACACACTCAGACTCGCACACAGATACACTCATCCAGACACACACAGACACACATAGGTACGCTCACACAGACACGCATATACATCTTTTGACTGCTGGAGGAAACTCATAGACAGATACGCTCACACACACCTGGGAATTGAACCCAGAACCTTCTTTCTGTGAGAAAGAAGGTGTCCCCCCCCCCCCCCCGACAGTGAATCCCGACAGTCCTGGTTTTGGCGAAAAGTCATCCGGTTGAGTTCTGGAGAAGATCAGGTGGAACTGACGTGGACATTCTCGCCCGTGAGCCGTGACCTTTAACCCAGTGGTGGGAGTTCAGAGAGCTCAGAGCTCGTATCGTTGCTTTGCTGTTTTGTTTTTTTTGCAGGTTGTTTTTATTGGCTCGGGTTTTATTTGCCATGCGATTGCGAGGTGGACGCGGCGTCAGTAACGTTTGTGAGGACACAACGTGTGTGTGTGTGTGTGTGTATGTGTGTGTGTTTGGGTTGTGTGTGTGTGTGTGTGTGTGTGTGTGTGTGCGTGCAATTCAGGGAGCTTCGGAGGTTTGAACCTGAGGCTGAGAACTTGAACCAAACCTCTGACTAATTAACATTAAAAATATGTATTTAGATATATCCGATTCTCACTCGCCAAATCCATGCTGGCTGCGGAGAACCTCAGGCTGGTCCACAACCCCGCTGAGACCTTCCCCTTCACACTGTGGTACCTCGACCAGACAGTAGGGGTCGCTGTTGTTGCGGTAACGAGGTGACACCCCCGTCCAGCCCTCCCTCCATCAGACATCCATCAGCTTGTTGCCTGTAGAGCGCCTGAGTGGCATCAGCTGGCAGCATCGGGCACGAGTGTCGCCACTATGAATCTCAATGAATCACTTTCCCAAAAGAGTCGATTCCCTATTGGGTAGAGAAAATAAAGAGTCGACTCACTACATTTGATTCACGATTCAGTGATACTAGTGTGGTACTAATGCTTATCGTAAATCGTTGAGACTAATGGTCTGCCTGAAACCCTATACAGTGTATCACAAAAGTGAGTACACCCCTCACATTTCTGCAGATATTTAAGTATATCTTTTCATGGGACAACACTGACAAAATGACACTTTAACACAATGAAAAGTAGTCTGTGTGCAGCTTATATAACAGTGTAAATTTATTCTTCCCTCAAAATAACTCGATATACAGCCATTAATGTCTAAACCACCGGCAACAAAAGTGAGTACACCCCTTAGTGAAAGTTCCTGAAGTATCAATATTTTGTGTGGCCACCATTATTTCCCAGAACTGCCTTAACTCTCCTGGGCATGGAGTTTACCAGAGCTTCACAGGTTGCCACTGGAATGCTTTTCCACTCCTCCATGACGACATCACGGAGCTGGCGGATATTCGAGACTTTGCGCTCCTCCACCTTCCGCTTGAGGATGCCCCAAAGATGTTCTACTGGGTTTAGGTCTGGAGACATGCTTGGCCAGTCCATCACCTTTACCCTCAGCCTCTTCAATAAAGCAGTGGTCGTCTTAGAGGTGTGTTTGGGGTCATTATCATGCTGGAACACTGCCCTGCGACCCAGTTTCCGGAGGGAGGGGATCATGCTCTGCTTCAGTATTTCACAGTACATATTGGAGTTCATGTGTCCCTCAATGAAATGTAACTCCCCAACACCTGCTGCACTCATGCAGCCCCAGACCATGGCGTTCCCACCACCATGCTTGACTGTAGGCATGACACACTTATCTTTGTACTCCTCACCTAATTGCCGCCACACATGCTTGAGACCATCTGAACCAAACAAATTAATCTTGGTCTCATCAGACCATAGGACATGGTTCCAGTAACCCATGTCCTTTGTTGACATGTCTTCAGCAAACTGTTTGCGGGCTTTCTTGTGTAGAGATTTCAGAAGAGGCTTCCTTCTGGGGTGACAGCCATGCAGACCAATTTGATGTAGTGTGCAGCTTATGGTCTGAGCACTGACAGGCTGACCCCCCACCTTTTCAATCTCCGCAGCAATGCTGACAGCACTCCTGCGCCTATCTTTCAAAGACAGCAGTTGGATGTGATGCTGAGCACGTGCACTCAGCTTCTTTGGACGACCAACGCGAGGTCTGTTCTGAGTGGACCCTGCTCTTTTAAAACGCTGGATGATCTTGGCTACTGTGCTGCAGCTCAGTTTCAGGGTGTTGGCAATCTTCTTGTAGCCTTGGCCATCTTCATGTAGCGCCACAATTCGTCTTTTAAGATCCTCAGAGAGTTCTTTGCCATGAGGTGCCATGTTGGAACTTTCAGTGACCAGTATGAGAGAGTGTGAGAGCTGTACTACTAAATTGAACACACCTGCTTCCTATGCACACCTGAGACCTAGTAACACTTACGAGTCACATGACATTTTGGAGGGAAAATGACAAGCAGTGCTCAATTTGGACATTTAGGGGTGTAGTCTCTTAGGGGTGTACTCACTTTTGTTGCCGATGGTTTAGACATTAATGGCTGTATATTGAGTTATTTTGAAGGAAGAATAAATTTACACTGTTATATAAGCTGCACACAGACTACTTTTCATTGTGTCAAAATGTCATTTTGTCAGTGTTGTCCCATGAAAAGATATACTTAAATATCTGCAGAAATGTGAGGGGTGTACTCACTTTTGTGATACACTGTACATCTATAAAATATTATATAACTGACTGTATATACCTGCTCGCAGTGGGTGTGGCTACAAACACCTGGATCCCGGTTGAGAAACATAATTCGCTCCGTTTTCGCTTCTTTCTTTATTATTTTAGGGGGACGAGGCGTTCTCCTCCAGCCCCACTAAAGGGTCCCCGCTGAGATCCTCTCTGCCCCGGCCCTCCAGCCCCATATCGGCCCCCGTACGTCCTCGGAGCGGGACCGGTCCTTCCAAAAGCATCTTCCCCTACCAGACGTCGTACCAAGACTCTCCTCCGAAATCACCTCACCGCCTCAACCTCAGCGGCATCTTCCGCTCGCCGTCCAACCCGGCCGGCATCAAGATCTTCTCCAGGTCCCGCAAAGGTAAGAGGGCGCGGCCCTCCCAGAACCTAAAAATAAATCCGATATTTTTTGTAAGTGATTGTGCAGAACTGAATCAAACGGTAAGTAAATTACATTTGAGACATTTGAGCAAATCAGTGAATACAATTCAAGCAATTGAGGGTTAGGGGCCTTGCTCAGGGGCCCAACAGTGGCAACTTGGCGATGGTGGGGCTTGAACCAGCAACCTCATGACTACTAGTTCATCACCTTAACCGCTGACCTACCACTATCCACATTGTTGACGTTTTTGTTGCAGTGTGACTCGGTTATGGACTCGTGTCCTGCTGCCTTGCCAAATATGGCCATCAGATGGGGCATGGAGGCGCAGATGATAGACGTGTTGGTTCCTTCAAACTGACAGTCACCTGTTGTTGCCTTGTTGAGCGTTAATCCGCTCCAGGTGGACGTGCTTCTGTCTATCACGGCCTCTTCCTCACAGAATTGCCGGCTCCTCTGTTGGCAGCCTGCTTCCTCGTGGTACCTTCTCCGTAGCGTTAATCCGATTACATTTTAGCGTATGAGATCCGGTTAGCGTATCTGAGACCCCGGTCGGCGCGCTGAGGTTCGGGAACTTCCTGTGAGCGCGTATTGTGCCGCGTCAGCCTTTCGAAACCCTCGACAGGAAGTGCACAGATCACTCGCGGTTTGGACGATTTCCATTGTTTACTGGCTCGAACTGTGCTGAGTGTGAACTTAACGTTCAGTGGCGACTTGGCGGTTCCCCCTTTTTTTAGGAGGGTCGGGGTTCGAAAAATGTGGACGCCTGAGCACGAGCTGGTCGGACAAACGCAGATACAGAAATCATTATTAAAAAAATATAGATTACATCAAATAGAAGCAAATTTGTAGCTCAGTGGTTAAGGTACTGGTTTCAGAAGGTTGCTGGTTCAAGCCTCAGCACCGCCAAGTTGGCACTGTTGGGCCCCTAAACAAGGCCCTCAATTGCTCTAACTGTATTAAATCATAATTGTAAGTCGATAAAAATGTGGCTGGTACACGGCGCTCCTGGGGCCGACAAGGTCAGGGGCCGTGGCTCAAGGGCCCAACAGTGGCGTCTCATCTCTGACTCGCCTCATATTTATACCCCAGTCTGGAAACACTCGACACAGGAATGAAGAAGCGTACTACAGACTCGGCTGATTAAGCACAAGGACACTTTTACTGTGTGTGTGTGTGTGTGTGTGTGTTTGGGTTGTGTGTGTGTGTAAGGCATGAAGGACATGGGTTTGATTCTCAAGCTGGGTGTCCAGGGTTCGTTCTGTCTGGACAATCGAAGCTACTAGAAACTGACCCGTGATGAACCGGCGACCTGTCTGGGGTTGTTCCTGCATTTTGTCTGATAAATCAGACCCACTGGGACACTGACCAGAATGGGGTGGTGGTTTTCACAGCTCTGCTCAAGGTCTCACAGTGTGTGAGAGAAGTTTGCTTAGACTAACATTTATCTGTCTGATACACACACACACGCATACACACACACACACACACACACACACAACCCAAACACACACACATACACACACAACCCAAACACACATACACACTCACACACATATGCGTGTGTGTGTGTTTGTGTGTGAGTGAGTGTGTGTGTGTGTGTGTGTGTGTGTGTGTGTGTGTGTGTGTGTGGCTGGACCGGATCTTTTCCCTCCAAACTCCGGGATCTGAACCTGACCCGGTCGCTGGGTTTTAGGTTGGACGTTTTTTGTTCCTCCTTCAGTACCTTGGTGCCATTTTTCACGCTGCACTAACAGTTAGCATGAGGCTGCGTGATACGCACTTCACTAGCACACGCTAGCATCCGGAGAGAAGAAAAAATATACGCCTCCATTATTAGGACTGAGGGGTACAGAGGGGTACATCTAGTTTTGTTCTTGCCCTGTATCTAGTGTTTCTGGGTAGTCCTGGACCCACCACACCCCTGACCAGGTGTAGAAGTGAAGGATTTATTTTTTGTGCAGCCTGTGTGGTTTTGAACACTAGGTGGTGCTGTGTCTCCAACCTACAGTTATAAACACTGAGACCAAAAATAAGTGGACACTGTTTGGTTCTTGAAGAAATGTAGAGCAGCTAATCCACCTTCTGCATGCTCATGTGTGTGTGTGTTGTAGCTTCTGGACCCACGTCTCCGCCCGGTACCCTGACTCCGGCCTCCGGTGCTCCGGTTTTCTCTCCGGATGAACGACGCCTCCGCTCGCTGTCCTCTCCTCCTGATACGGGCCTTCAGCGCTTCAGCGTGACATCACCAAACTCCGCCCCCGGCACCACCGCGGCTTTGTTTAGCCCCGCCCCCTCCAGCTACAGCCCGCCGTCCTACCTGGTACAGCGGCGTTCGGTTAGGACTCTGGGAACTTCTTCATGATCATTTATTATTTTGTTTTTCTTTGATCTTATTAACATTTAGTATTTAGTTTTTAATTAGAGGGACTTTTATAATCTTTACATTTTACTCTCATCTTTTCTTTTTTTAGTTATTTAGCTTTCCTCAAGTTTCCCATATTTTATTTATTTTTATTTTTCCTCTTCTTTTTTGTTATTTATTTCTTTATTTATTCATTTTTTATTTTTATCTTCCTATTTATAATTTTTTTTTTATTTTAATTTATTTTTCTCTTCAATTTCTGTTTATTTCTTTTTTGGTTTTTTTTCTATTTCTTTTTTTATTTACTTTTAATTCTTTTTTCCTCTTTTTCTTTTAATTTTTTATCTTTATTCTTTTTCTTTATATTTTTTTATTTCTTTTTTTATTTTATCCTTACTGTTTATTTCTTTTTAATTTCTTTTTCTTTTTTATTTCTTTTTTTTTTTTTTTTTTTTTTCTATTTCTTTTTTCTTATTTACTTTTCTTTTCTTTTTTAAAATTTTATTTCTTTTTTATTTTTTTATTTCTTTTTTTTTTTTTTATTGTACTTCTGTTTTCTTTTTGGGTTTTGTTTTCACCCTTGTTTTTCTTTATCTGACTGCTTTTACATTTTTCTTACACTCTTTCATGTTTGTTTTTCTTTATTTTTTATCTACATCTTTTCTTTTAATGTTTGATGTTTTTATTTAAATATAATAATAATAATAATAATAATAATAATAATGAGCAGAAACGGGGCTGAAGATGCTCAGGTCTGAATCAGTAGATGTTCTCCTTACCTCTCGTGGTTCCTCTTTGCAGAACGTCGGTGGTTCCTCTGAAACTCTGCTGGAGAAGCTTCACCTCGATGATGATGGTGAGAGTCCGGACCTCCGATCTGCACCAGAACCTTTTTAACCAGAAAACTTGTGAAGAAGAGACGTTTACAGCTGTAAAGGGGTTCCGTGGTTTTGACCAGGATGTCTAACGTGTTCACGGTTCAGTGTCCACATACTTTTGGCTCTGTTGCGCTCGTGTTGTGACGTTCTGGTTGTTTTTGTGCTTTCAGAGCTGGGCAGCACCGTTTACACTCGCTTCATGAGATCACACCGCTGCTACGACCTGATCCCCACCAGCTCCAAACTCGTGGTGTTCGACACCGCGCTGCAGGTGGGAACTCCAGCTGATCTGTGGATGATGGGGCCCCGCCTGGGCCCCTGTGGGCCTCGTTTCTGAATATTTACCATTATATAATATAAAATATTAGTTATTTATTTATGATTTATTTAATACCATTGGTGCTGAGAGGAGGAGGAGTAACACTGCTGATCTGTGCTGCAGGTGAAGAAAGCATTTTTCGCTTTGGTGGCTAACGGGGTACGAGCTGCACCCCTGTGGGAATCCAAAACTCAGAGCTTCGTGGGTGAGAACACACACACACACACACACACACACACACACACACACATGCAAGGACAAAAGTAAGTAGACACCCCTCCTAATTATTGAGTGTGTTCCGCTCAAAGTCCTGACCTGAACACTGTAGGACGAGTTGGAATGTAGACTGTGAGCCAGGCCTCTTCCGACTGAGCGGGTGCTTACACAAAGCCTTCCCACAAGAGTAGAGGCTGTTATTGCTGCAAAATATACAGTGGGATGGACAAGCTGGTGTTCAGGTGAAACACAATGTGCAGTTTGAACATCATGAGCATCGTAAGTGTGGAGTCAGTGGGTAACTCTTCCGCGAAGCATTTCAGTAGAATTTAGAACATGACTGATGGGATTCACTTGCATTCGGACGCAAAAGCATTGCTGGCTTGACATGTGGTTGAGGTCAAGAAGGATTAGACCTCCTCCACCGTACTTAACAGCACTAGGGTTCTCCTGACGTCTGTAACGTCAACATTTGTTCGCCTGACGTCCAGATTCCTTTTTTCCCCACTCGGGAGTCCTGTAGTGTTGTGCTTTACACCATGATTTCTACTCTTAGAAGGGGTGTCTACATATTTTTGAGCGAGCAGGTGGTGAGCGATGTTTAAATGGATTTGTTTCTCTGTACGTCTGCTGTAGGGATGCTGACCATCACCGACTTCATCCGGATCCTGCACAGATACTACAGGTCCCCTCTAGTAGGTCAAAAGATTACATACACACATCTGGAGGGTGAGGGATCTATTAGATGTGAATCTGATGGTGTGTGTGAGGGTGAGGGATCTATTAGATGTGGATCTGATGGTGCGTGTGAGGGTGAGGGATCTATTAGATGTGGATCTGATGGTGCGTGTGAGGGTGAGGGATCTATTAGATGTGGATCTGATGGTGAGGGTGAGGGATCTATTAGATGTGGTTCTGATGGTGAGGGTGAGGGATCTATTAGATGTGGATCTGATGGTGCGTGTGAGGGTGAGGGATCTATTAGATGTGAATCTGATGGTGCGTGTGAGGGTGAGGGATTTATTAGATGTGGATCTGATGGTGCGTGTGAGGGTGAGGGATCTATTAGATGTTGATCTGATGGTGCGTGTGAGGGTGAGGGATCTATTAGATGTGGATCTGATGGTGTGTGTGAGGGTGAGGGATCTATTAGATGTGAATCTGATGGTGCGTGTGAGGGTGAGGGATCTATTAGATGTGGATCTGATGGTGCGTGTGAGGGTGAGGGATCTATTAGATGTGGATCTGATGGTGCATGTGAGGGTGAGGGATCTATTAGATGTGGATCTGATGGTGCGTGTGAGGGTGAGGGATCTATTAGATATGGATCTGATGGTGCGTGTGAGGGTGAGGGATCTATTAGATGTCTGTGATGTTCTCACAGGTGCAGATCTATGAGCTGGAGGAGCACAAGATTGAAACGTGGCGAGGTTCGTATTAATTTTTAGTATTAATAATTAACTTATATAAATAAATAGTTTATATATATATATAGATAGATAGATAGATAGATAGATAGATAGATAGATAGATCTATATTTATATATATTTTCTTCCTTTAACAGAGCTGTACCTGCAGGAGACCTTCAGGCCGCTGGTGAACATTTCACCTGATGCCAGGTGATCACCTGCTTCTTCCTTTGTTCACTCATTTTATCCTGGTCAGGGTCGCAGGGGGTCCAGTTCCACCAGGAAACCACCCCCTTAAGACACGTAGCCGATCGTGTCTGTGTAGAACGTCAGTTAGAACTACAACAGCTCCTCTGAGAAGCTTCTCACAAGACTTTGGAGTGCGTCTGTAGGAATTTGTGCCCGCATTTGTACGTATATGGCTTAGTGCACAGGAAAGGACCTTCCCTAAACTGTTGCTGCAAAGTTGGAATCATGTGATTTCCTTTATATGATTGATTTATTACACCTATGAGCGACTGTTGTGGCTGAAACTCAAATAAATTTGCTCATATAGTTTAGGTTGCTGATTCAAGTCTAATGTTGGGCCCTTGAGCGAGGCCCCTAACCCCTGAGCCATGCATGAATGTGTGTGTTTGTTCTTCCAGCATATTCGACGCCGTTTACTCGCTGATCAGAAATAAGATCCACCGGCTGCCCGTGATCGACCCGGTCTCAGGAAACGTCCTGTACATCCTCACGCACAAGAGGATCCTCAAGTTCCTCCAGCTCAACGTAAGATTTAGTCATGTCCAGTGCCCACTCACAGAGGGAACGTCTGGCTCACCGAACTCTCCTGATCTCCGACAGGTCTCTCAGATGCCCAAACCGGCCTTCATGGAGCAGACGCTGGCCGAGCTGGGCGTCGGCACGTACGCCAACATCGCCCACATCCGGCCCGACACGCCCATCAGCGGAGCGCTGAGTGTGTTCGTGGAGAGGAGGGTGTCGGCCCTGCCCGTCGTGGATCATTCAGGTACAAGTCGGCTGACCATAACCCCGTGTCTCACAGCAATCATTCCGATTCATCCCAAAGACAATACATTTGACAGTGTTTAGGACGGGTGTCCACATACTTTTGATCGAGCACTACATACATATATTTATTATGATTATATATACAGTGTATCACAAAAGTGAGTACACCCCTCACATTTCTGCAAATATTTCATTATATCTTTTCATGGGACAACACTATAGACATGAAACTTGGATATAACTTAGAGTAGTCAGTGTACAACTTGTATAGCAGTGTAGATTTACTGTCTTCTGAAAATAACTCAACACACAGCCATTAATGTCTAAATAGCTGCAACATAAGTGAGTACACCCCACAGTGAACATGTCCAAATTGTGGCCAAATGTGTCGTTGTCCCTCCCTGGTGTCATGTGTCAAGGTCCCAGGTGTAAATGGGGAGCAGGGCTGTTAAATTTGGTGTTTTGGGTACAATTCTCTCATACTGGCCACTGGATATTCAACATGGCACCTCATGGCAAAGAACTCTCTGAGGATGTGAGAAATAGAATTGTTGCTCTCCACAAAGATGGCCTGGGCTATAAGAAGATTGCTAACACCCTGAAACTGAGCTACAGCATGGTGGCCAAGGTCATACAGCGGTTTTCCAGGACAGGTTCCACTCGGAACAGGCTTCGCCAGGGTCGACCAAAGAAGTTGAGTCCACGTGTTTGGCGTCATATCCAGAGGTTGGCTTTAAAAAATAGACACATGAGTGCTGCCAGCATTGCTGCAGAGGTTGAAGACGTGGGAGGTCAGCCTGTCAGTGCTCAGACCATACGCCGCACACTGCATCAACTCGGTCTGCATGGTCGTCATCCCAGAAGGAAGCTGACGCACAAGAAAGCCAGCAAACAGTTTGCTGAAAACAAGCAGTCCAAGAACATGGATTACTGGAATGCCCTGTGGTCTGACGAGACCAAGATAAACTTGTTTGGCTCAGATGGTGTCCAGCATGTGTGGCGGCGCCCTGGTGAGAAGTACCAAGACAACTGTATCTTGCCTACAGTCAAGCATGGTGGTGGTAGCATCATGGTCTTGGGCTGCATGAGTGTTGCTGGCACTGGGGAGCTGCAGTTCATTGAGGGAAACATGAATTCCAACATGTACTGTGACATTCTGAAACAGAGCATGATCCCCTCCCTTCGAAAACTGGGCCTCATGGCAGTTTTCCAACAGGATAACGACCCCAAACACAACCTCCAAGATGACAACTGCCTTGCTGAGGAAGCTGAAGGTAAAGGTGATGGACTAAACCCAATTGAGCACCTGTGGCGCATCCTCAAGTGGAAGGTGGAGGAGTTCAAGGTGTCTAACATCCACCAGCTCCGTGATGTCATCATGGAGGAGTGGAAGAGGATTCCAGTAGCAACCTGTGCAGCTCTGGTGAATTCCATGCCCAGGAGGGTTAAGGCAGTGCTGGATAATAATGGTGGTCACACAAAATATTGACACTTTGGGCACAATTTGGACATGTTCACTGTGGGGTGTACTCACTTATGTTGCAGCTATTTAGACATTAATGACTGTGTGTTGAGTTATTTTCAGAAGACAGTAAATCTACACTGCTATACAAGTTGTACACTGACTACTCTAAGTTATATCCAAGTTTCATGTCTATAGTGTTGTCCCATGAAAAGATATAATAAAATATTTGCAGAAATGTGAGGGGTGTACTCACTTTTGTGATACACTGTAATAATATACATAGTGCGTTTGAGTGGCGCACAACCTCTGGAATTAGGGGTTCGAATCACCAACAGTGCTATTGCCCGGCCAGGTGTCTACACACAGATATATGTGGCTGTGTTTGTAGTGTTCCAGGTTACGTGTTTAATATGGGTGTAACAATAGGTGTAACAATGGGTGTAACGTGCGTGTAACATGGGTGTAATATGGATGTAATGTGGGTGTAACAATGGGTGTAATATGGGTGTAACATGAGTGTAACGTAGGTGTAACATGAGTGTAACATTTTTATTATGGATGTAACATTGGAGTAATGTGGGTATAACAATGGGTGTAACAATAAGTGTAACATGGGTGTAACATGTTTAATATGGGTGTAACATGGGTGTAACATGGTGTAACATGTTTAATATGGGTGTAATGTGGGTGTAACATGTTTAATATGGGTGTAATCTGGGTGTAACATGTTTAATATGGGTGTAATGTGGGTGTAACATGTTTAATATGGGTGTAATATGGGTGTAACATGTTTAATATGGGTGTAACATGGGTGTAACATGTTTAATATGGGTGTAATGTGGGTGTAGCATGTTTAATATGGGTGTAATATGGGTGTAACATGTTTAATATGGGTGTAACATGGGTGTAACATGTTTAATATGGGTGTAATGTGGGTGTAACATGTTTAATATGGGTGTAATATGGGTGTAACATGTTTAATATGGGTGTAACATGGGTGTAACATGTTTAATATGGGTGTAACGTGGGTGTAACGTGGGTGTAACATGTTTAATATGGGTGTAACATGGGTGTAACATGTTTAATATGGGTGTAACATGGGTGTAACATGTTTAATATGGGTGTAACATGGGTGTAACATGTTTAATATGGGTGTAACATGTTTAATATGGGTGTAACATGGGTGTAACATGTTTAATATGGGTGTAACATGGGTGTAACATGTTTAATATGGGTGTAACATGGGTGTAACATGTTTAAATGGATGTAACATTGGTGTAAAGTGGGTGTAACAATGGTGTAACATGTTTAATATGGGTGTAATGTGGGTGTAACATGTTTAATATGGGTGTAATGTGGGTGTAACATGTTTAATATGGGTGTAATGTGGGTGTAACATGTTTAATATGGGTGTAATGTGGGTGTAACATATTTAATATAGGTGTAAAGTGGGTGTAACATGAGTGTAACGTAGGTGTAACATGAGTGTAACATTTTTAATATGGATGTAACATTGGTGTAAAGTGGGTGTAACGTTTAATATGGGTGTAACATGGGTGTAACATTTTTAATATGCGTGTAACATGGGTGTAAAGTGGGTGTAACAATGGTGTAACGTTTAATATGGGTGTAATGTGGGTGTAACATTTTTAATATGGATGTAACATTGGTGTAAAGTGGGTGTAACAATGGTGTAACATGTTTAATATGGGTGTAATGTGGGTGTAACATGTTTAATATGGGTGTAACATGGGTGTAACATGTTTAATATGGGTGTAACATGTTTAATATGGGTGTAACGTGGGTGTAACATGTTTAATATGGGTGTAACATTGGTGTAACATGTTTAATATGGGTGTAACGTGGGTGTAACATGTTTAATATGGGTGTAACATGGGTGTAACATGTTTAATATGGGTGTAATGTGGGTGTAACATGTTTAATATGGGTGTAACATGGGTGTAATATGTTTAATATGGGTGTAACGTGGGTGTAACATGTTTAATATGGGTGTAACGTGGGCGTAACATGTTTAATATGGGTGTAACGTGGGTGTAACATTGGTCTATTGTGTGAATATCCACAAATATTGTGTGAAATTCTTATTTTAAATTGATTTTAATTTGATTGTTGTGCTTCAGTGTTGTTAGACGGTCGTAGTGTGACTTTGACGTTTGTTATTTTTCCTCCACACAGGAAAAGTCGTGGATATTTATTCCAAATTTGACGTCATAGTAAGTTCTTTACTTTATTCCTCCTGAAGTTTTTTTTTTTTTGTGTCACCTGATGCATTTGTTGAAAAGTTGGAGTCGCAGGACGAGCTGAAAGCAGCAGGAGCAGCAGTTACACAGAGAACCATCATCTGAACTCATTAGCTTAAAACATGCAGCACAGAGAACCGAGAATGCAAAACTCACAGCGAAGTACAGTGGTGGGAGCATCATGATAACTTCTGCTTTTACGAGTGTGTGTGTGTGTGTGTGTGTGTAGAATCTGGCATCAGAGAAGACCTACAATAATCTGGAGGTGACGGTGACCGAGGCGCTGAGACACCGCTCGCAGTATTTCGAGGGGGTGATGAAGTGTAAACGACACGAGACGCTGGAGACCATCGTGGAGCGCATCGCTAAAGCCGAGGTCAGGACAGTTTCAAACTACACGCTCAAAAGTATGTGGACACCTGACCTAAAGCTTGCTGGACACCTCATTACAAAACTAGAAAGATTTTGGAGTGTTTGTGGGGAATTTGTGCCCATCTAGAGCGTTTGTGAGATAAAAAAAAAAAAAAACGTGGCTCACAGTCAGCATTCCGATTCGTCCCCAAGCTGCTCGCTGGGTCCAGGAACTGGACTCTGTGCTTTGTGGTCAGTGGTGGGTTGAAGCACCCGGAATCGTTCAATAACAGGGGTGTCCACATACATCTGGTCATGTAGTGTACGTAGAACAGTAGTCTCTCACCAAGGTCTGAAAGGACAGAGAGGAAATTTACCTTTAAGTAAAAGGAACATCTAAAAGAACTGAGGGTTCCTCAGAGGTACCTCAGGGCTCAGTTAAGTAGAGAAAATCCAGCCACACTGCCTAGGTCAGAGGAGTCCCGGACAGGTCTAGAACCAAATGTGTTCTGTGCTAGATGTTCTCTGATCTTTTCTGATGTTCTCTGATCTTTTCTGATGTTCTCCGATCTTCTCTGAGCTTCTTTGATGTTCTTTCTGATGTTCTTTGATGTTCTCTGACGTCCTGTGATCTTCTGTGTTGTTTTGTGATGTTGTCTGGTGTTCTCTCTGACGTTCTCTGATGTTCTGTGATGTTGTCTGGTGTTCTCTCTGACGTTCTCTGATGTTCTGTGATGTTGTCTGGTGTTCTCTCTGACGTTCTGAAATGTTCTCTGATATCTGATGTTCTGTGATGTTCTCTGATCTTCTTTGATCTTCTCTGATGTTCTCTGTGGGGTGCAGGTCCACAGGTTGGTGGTGGTGGACGGGAACGACTGTATCGAGGGAATCGTCTCGCTGTCGGACATCCTCCAGGCTCTGGTCCTCGCTCCTGCAGGTACGAAGCCTCCTCAGATCCCAGCTAAACACCGCCGAGACTCGAACCCTGACCACCTGAATACCTCCAGCCTTTTTTAACTCGTGTTGATTGATTTCTCAGGGATCTCCAGGAGGGAGGAGAAGCTGGAACGGCCATCCATGACCACCACGTAGTGAAGGTCAGCACACCGCTCTGAGTGCTCAGGGTGAAGGACGTTACTCCGGGACTGAACGCTGCTCTGATTTACGGACCGGGTCGCCGCTCAGAACCTAATCAGGCGCTTCTGGGGTCCGACTTTATTATAACAGTTTTCGGACGTGACCACAGCGCCCCCCGGTGGAGAAACTGTTTCAGCTTGACAGAATCCTCACCTGTGCTGTGTAAACAACGTCTGCTTGCCACGACCATGAATGTAATCAATCCTGATCAGGGTCTTTTTTTCTAATCCCGACTTCCTCCGATCATGTCTGTGTGTAGGCGCCCGACCGGCCGGTGGGTGTTAGACACACGGGTTTGCGCTGATATCCCTCAGAAACAGCTCAGAGAGAACCGAATCAAACAGTAAGCCTATTTCTGAACCATAAAACAACAGCCAATCGTATCCTGTCGCGTACTTCTATGTATGGCTGTTGAGCAGAGGTAATATGTGCGCTAACACTATAGCCAAAAGTATGTGGACACCCTCCTAATGACCACGTTCCTAGAAGGAATAAAGCCGTGTCCATAACTGACCAACGTTAGGGTGAATCGGAACACCCTAAGATGACGTGAGGCTGCCACCTAGAGGAGGGGGGCGAGGGTTCTAAACTTCATATTAGTGCTCGTGGTTTTGGAACGGGGTGTCCACATACTTTTGGTAACACGGCTGCCAATCGTCTTCACCGACCAATCGATGAGCTCCGAGCGATCTGTTCCAAAATAAAGTGAAAGGAACATCTGAGAGAACTGAGGGAACTGGATATGTAGGAGGATACCTCAGAGGTGGAGAAAATCCAGCCACACTGCCTAGGTCAGGACAGTTCTCTAAACTTCAAGGAATTCCAGCGGTTCTCTAAGATGTTCTGTTATAGACGG
The DNA here is from genome assembly GCF_030014385.1 of Trichomycterus rosablanca. Classification (NCBI taxonomy): domain Eukaryota; kingdom Metazoa; phylum Chordata; class Actinopteri; order Siluriformes; family Trichomycteridae; genus Trichomycterus; species Trichomycterus rosablanca. The sequence continues at coordinate 1,439,984 of NC_085991.1, read as the reverse complement.
TTTTTCTGGTCACACGTATTTTGATGGGGGGTCTGCAGCACTGGAGGGGAGATATGGACCAGGGGAATTGGATATGACTAAATTAGGGAGAAAAAGGGGGGGAAATCCGGCCGAATCCACCTGACTCGTTTAAATTTTGCCTGGACACTGTGTGATTGTTTTGCGATTGTGACGTTGTGGGCAGTGGTATTCAGAAGGTCGCTGGTTCAAGCCCCACGCCTGCCAGGTTCCCACTGTTGGGCCCTTGAGCAAGGCCCTTGACCCTCGATTGCTTGCAGTGTATACAGTCATGACTGTAAGTTGCTTTGAATGAGAATGTAAATGTGATTCTGATGTGATTATTTTTCTTTATTTCCGATCGAGCTCTGGTTACGTTGTGGAATCGGAATCTAGACAGTGTTTGTGTGTGTTGATCTGAATCCAGACCGGTGGACGATTGAATGTGAACAGAACGGTTGTTCTATAGTTAATTCTATTTGTAATTTTACTCTGATTTGGGATGAGAATCAGGAAGCTGCTCTTTATGTTCCGGCGGGGCGACACTAATGTTCCTAAAGTTATTTTTCTACCATGTTTGACTTTAAATAAACAAACGTTTTCCTCACATCTGTGTGTGTGTGAGCTGGTTGTTTAACGCGTCTCAGCGCTGTAAAACTCACCACTTCATCGTGTTCTGTGACAGGACGAGGAAGGAAGGAAAGAAGAAACCACACCACTCAGTTTAGTTCAGTGAGTAATCATGTGATAATGTGACAGACGGAGAGAGGAAATTTCACTAAGTAACCTGGCCGGGCGTGTCTGAGGGAGGAGGGTCGGGCGGGGCTCTCTTTCCGCTGCCGTTGTGATATATATGTGACTGCCGGGCTCTGTGTGGGAACCCAATGCTGGCAGGTAAAGAGAAGCGGCTACAGATTGGGGGGGTGATCTGACTCACTTTGATCAGATTAATGGTTTTGTAATCAGCAGTGGATTCACAGTAGGGAATTGGATATGACTAAATTGGGAGATAAAGGGGGGGAAATCCAGAATGAAGAAGAAGAATGAAATGAGAAAGTCCACCACTCAGTTTAGTTAGGTAGGTAGGTTGGATGGATGAATAAATGAATGGATTAATATATGAATGGATAAATGAATGAAATAATAAATTAATGGATGAATAAATAAATTAATGGATGGATGGATGGATAAATATATGAATGGATGAGTAAATAAATAAATGTATGGAGGAATGCATGTATGGATAAATTAATGCGTTAATGAATAGATGAATGGATGAATAAATAAACAGATTGATGAATAAGTGAGTGGATAAATTAATGAATGGTTGGATAGATAAATAGATGGATGAATGAATGGATAAATAGAAGGGTGGATGGATGAATGTATGAAAAAATTAATGGATTAATAAAAAATTTATGAATAAACGAATGAATGAATAACTGGATGAATAGATTGATGGTTGGATGAATAAATTAATAGTTGGATAGTTAAATAGATGGATGGGTGAATAAATAAAAGGTTGGCTAAATGAATGAAAAGATGGATAGTTGAATAAATAAATGGTTGAATGGGTAAATAAAAGGTTGGATGGATAGATGGATGAATGAATGAATAGATGGATGGGTGAATAAAAGGATGGATGGATGAACAGATGGATGAAGAAACGGTTGGATGGATAAATCAATAGATGGATGAATGAATGAATAGTTAGATAGTTGAATGAATGAATGGTTGGTTGGATGAATAGATTAATAGATGAATGAATGGATGAATAAAAGGTTGGATGAATGAATATATAGTTGGTTGGTTGGATGAATAGATGAATGAAGGCCACAGAAGTGCTGCAGGAATCTCAGATCTGTGATTGTATGTAAACGTTGGACTGTATAACAGACAGGATGAGACCTTCCCTAAACTCTTTACCCAGCAGGACTGATGATGTTTGTGCAACTCTGGGAACATTTCTGGCACTTTTCACACCTTCCTCAGGGCACCATGGCGACAGATCAAAGAGAGAACACGGGAAGTGGGGCGTCGCCCGGGGGAACGCCTTTGATCTTCAGAGGAACGTGGCACCACCACCACGGGCATCCAAAAATACTCAGCTGGAACTGACACGGCTAAATGAGATCACACACCTACAATCCACCTTCTGCATGTTCTCCAGGACCCATGTGGTTCTGCATCCTGATCAGGGTCAAGGTGGGTTTGGAGCCAATGTCAGAAACAGTCCAGTCAATCACAGCATCACGATTACACTCATTTCCACTGACTCACACCCAGAGAAAAAGCGCTTCAATCCACCAACTAGCATGTTTTTTTTGTCCATGTATTATGATACAGAATGAAATCAGGGGCATCCACAAACTTTTGCACCAGGCTGCTCGTGTTAAATTTATTTTTATTTTATTTAATCGTGTGACTTTAACACAAAATAAACAAACAGCAGCACAAATACGTCGGCACAGAACAGAATCCATCGTGTTTGTAATAATGTGGACTGTTAAAATATAAATAAAATAATGAACGAGGGATGGAGCAGTAAAATCATCTTTTAGAGACAGTGATAGTTTAGAACAGAGCCGAAAAAAATGGGTCACAGAGAAAATTCATAATGATTAAATAAACTTGTACACAGACGCCCTCTTGTAGATGCTTTATGTTACATCTTGTAAACCACAGTGAGACCAGATCGCCACCAATTTCATTAATTAAGTTTATTTTGTGTTTTGTTTTGATGCTTCGTCTGTGTTGCCTGGGTCCCAGCTCTGAAATGCAGCCACTGTTGGGCCCTTGAGCAAGGCCCTTAACCCTGTCTGCTCCAGGGGTGCCGTATAACGGCTGACCATGAACTCTGACCCCGGCTTCCAAAACAAGCTAAAATATGCAAAAAAATACATATATATGATAAATAAAGGCATTCTAAAAAAAGATAAAATTAATAATGAAATTAATAATAAAATGTATATTAAAATTAATAATGAAATTAAAATCAAATTAATGAAATTATAATAAAATTAATAATAAAATAATAATAAAATTATAATAAAATTAATGAAATTATAATAAAATTAATGAAATTATAATAAAATTAATAATAAAATAATAATAAAATAATAAATTAATATTAAAATGAATAATAAAATAATAATGAAATATAATAAAATTAATAATAAAATAATAATAAATTAATAATAAAATAATAATGAAATTATAATAAAATTAATAATAAAATAATAATAAATTTATATTAAAATGAATAATAAAATAATTATGAAATTATAATAAAATAATGAAATTAATAATATAATTATGAAATAATAATCAAATTAATAATAAAATAATAATAAAATTATAATAAAATTAAAAATAAAATTAAAAATGTATAATAAAATAAATAATTAAATTAAAAACAAAATAATAATGTAATTAATAATAAAAAAATAATAAAAAATATAATTAATAATTAGATTAATAATTAAATTGTAATACAATTAATAATAAAATTAATAAAAATATCAACAGTGAGATAAAACAAATCCTCCATCATTAGGATCAAAAACAGTAAATATGAGCGACAACATATTACACTAAACAGCCAAAAGTATACGGACGTACCATTCAGAAACCTCTTCCCAGGATTTTGGAGTGTGCCTGTGGAAACCTGTGCCCATTCAACCTCACCGTTCATTTGTGACTTTGATCGGAGTGCCAGTTCATTCCAAGTCTGTTCTTTTACGCATCACGCTGGGTTATGAGCCAAACTCGACAGTGAGGGGCGTCCACGTACTTTTAATCAAGCGTTAAAATAGAACACACACATATAAATATATATATATAATATACACTATATGGTCAAAAGTATTTGGACACCTGAGCGTGAGCTTGTTCCAAAACTGCATGCATTCATACTGACTCGCTCCTTCTTTCCTTCCTGGGGAGCCTTTCTACAGGACTTTGGAGTACGTCTGTGGGGATTTGTGCCCACTCAGCCCAGGTCTCTGTGTAGAGCAACTGGAGATCATTCGTGCACGTCTGTAGGCTGAAATGGAAAGCGGACTCCCTAAACTGTTGGCACAATGTCGAAGGCGAAGCAAATTATTTACCTCAGATCATAGTTGTATAACAGCTACATTCAGTCATTAAAAGGGGCGTCCACATACTTTTGGTCATATAGTGCACATTACAAACAGCGTGAAATAAAATAAACTTTATATATTTATATATTTTTTATAATAAGAAAGTTTGTTTTTAATATCCGTGACGAGGTCCTTGGGTGTTCCTGCCCAGCGCCAAGTGTTCCCTGGTGGAACCGGAACCGCGGTTCACTTTTATGGTTCTAAAGTTCCCTCTCAAACTGAGGAACCGTCCTGAAGAGACGCTGCTCCAGGGATCCAGGGTTCCAGAACCTCCAAAGGAACGAGGAACCAAACGAAGTTGGAGGGGTGTGGGGGTGTCCTCAGGAGATCAAGAAGACCGTGGATGAAGGCGGGGCTTCATTTTTGGGCGAGGTACGCCCCTAGGGTCAGGCCGACCGCCCCCAGCGCCGCCAGACTGAAGACGGAGGTGGTCAAAGATGACCAGGAGCTTCTGCAAACCGAGTCCTGCTGTCCGGTGTAGAGGTCAGCGAAGCCCTCCTGAAACAGACAGAGGGGCGGGGTTAGAACCATGTGTTCCCGAGGTTACAGGGATTTAGAAACATCAACACACACACACACACACACACACACACACACACACACACACACACACACCCTTCCCAAAAATAAAAGGGCAAAAGCATATGGACACCAGACTGTAAACAAATCCACACATGTAAATATGAATGTGAATCCCCTTCTTGCTCTTTCTGAAAGGCTTTCTGCAAGATTTTGGACCCTATCTGTAGGAATTTGAGCCTGTTTCAGGGTATAAAGGTCATGCCAAGGTCACCGCCCCCTGCTGGTAGGAATGCGGTCAGGAACGCAGCCCTGGAAGAGCGAGCGAGACGACCTGGGAGGTCTTCAGAGGGTTCGAGACCCAGCCGAGCGTGTCGGGACTCGCAGGAGACCAAACGTACCTGATCAAAGGCGAGTTATCTTTAAACACACACACAAACACTCACACACACACTGACACACACATGCTTACACACACACTCATGCTTACACACACACTTACACACACACACGCTTACACACACACACTCACACACACTTAAACACACACGCACGCTTACACACACACACTCACGCTTACACACACACACATTTACACATACATGCTTACACACACACACTCACACGCTTACACACACACACACATGCTTACACACACACACTCACACGCTTACACACACACACATGCTTACACACACACTTGCTTACACACACACACTCTCACACACATTCCATCACAGCACCACACCGCAGAAACGCTCACATAACCGAAGTGACCACGGGCGCAGCTGATTCCAGGAGGGTCCCTTCACGGCATGGCAACAGTTTAGGGAAGGCCCTGTTCTGTTGGAACTCATGTGGCCTGTGATGAATCCTGAACCTAGCCTGCACCGAACAATTCAAGGATGAATCGGAACAACGACCGGACTGCGGGCCCAGCTTCACAAATCCTGTATTGAATAAACGAGCACAGAGTCCCACAGACACACTCCTAAATCCTGAGGAAGCGCTGGTGTAACCGACGTGACCAAGAAATGGAAAGTTCCTCTGAGTTCTGTAAAGTTCAGACAGGAAGTGGGACGTCCGCCGGGGCGCAGCTGCTCCGAGGGTCCGTCCCAAAACGGGAAGTTCTGTTCCTGACAGGAAATGCAGAGCGCTCAGCCGGAGTCACGCCGAACAGAAAGGCGGCGCGGCGGCACTTCCTCTAGAAGCGGTGTGGGCTCGAGGAATTGGCGACGATTACGACACGCTTACATCACGTCTTACATAATCACGGCGACGCACGGGCGCGGCTCACAGAGGATCGGAGCGAGGATCGGAGCGAGTGTCGCCGCCGTACACATCTGGAACCGCTCGGTCCCGAACAGCCACGCCAACGTCAGGCACCAGATGTACGGCCAAAAGTATGTGGACACTCAGCTGAACCTCTGAGTTCAGGTGTCACTGGCATGGCAACAGTTTGGGGAAGGTCCTGTCGGGACTCCAGTGGCCTGCGATGAACCCTAAAGCTAACTGCACTGACCGATTCAAGGATGAATCAGAACAGCAACCGGACTGCGGGTCCGGCCTCATGAATCCTATTTTGAATAAACGAGCACAGAGTCCCACAGACACACTCCTAAATCCTGTGGAAAGCCTTTTTCCGGAAGAACTGAGACTGTTATAGCTGCAAAACTTCAATATAAACTAATGTTGTTGGAACAGGATTGACCAACAAGCTTCTGGTCAGGTGTCCACAGCCTCATCTGGCGTCTGAACAAAAGCCTTTTTTCTCTCGTCTGTGCCCACTCAAAAAAATTCGGCGCCCAAACCCCCGGCGCTCCATACAGAAGACCTGGAACAGTGAGGAAAGTCCCAAATAAGAATGACAGGAAACGTCCCGAGTGCCGAGACCCGCCGGGCAGGAACGTTTACCGGGGAGGAACTCCGGACACTCAAACCTTCAGTGTGGACGTTTACAGGATCGAACCCGGGTCGCCCGTTATTAACCCACGCTGGCGCCACGTGGGAGTGTTAACGAGCTGCACCATGCCAGGGTGCCACGCCCGTCCAGCCTCGGTTTTACTCAGCAGTTCCTCCACGAGCACATGAGATCAGAGGAACCCAGAGAGGTGACGACGCCGGACGAGAGGAGCGGCTGACCATCATGAGACGCCACAGGAAGAAGATCACGCTCACACACACACTCACACACACTCACACACACACATGTGACCTCCAGATCGACTTTTTCCGTGACATGTTACTGGTGTTGTTGGATAAACACACTTTCACACTGACGTCAGTCACAGACCAGTTTGTTACTGTGATACACACTGGGAACCGTAATGGTTGTCCGTCCTCTTCCTTTTTCTCCCAGTTTACCCAGCACCCCCTTCCCCTCCTTTCCCAGAGCGCGGTCTCCATGTTCCCAAGCGTACGGGTTCGGTTGAGCAGCGCCACACATACACCAGAGTCCTGAGTCCTGATTGGAGGGCCGCTACTTACACATGAAAGGACGTGAGATCAAAGAGGCAAAAAAGATCAAAGGCTTGAGATAAAAGGTAGAAGAATTAAACTCTCTCACTAACCTCAGCCTGGTCAGGGTGGCAGTGGGTGCACCTACGTCACACCTTTACATTTACTCTTTCAGCATTTCTTCCAAAGTGATTTACAGCACTGTGACAGTGTACTGTCTAAGCAACTGAGCTTTAAGGGCCTTGCTCAAGGGCCCAACAGGTGCAACCTGGCAGAGATGGGGCTTGAACCAGTGACCTTTTGATTGCTAGTCCGAATGAGCCACACACATCGCACCGTTTAGTGTCGACGTCGTCCAAAGCAACTTACAATTACCACTGAATACAGTTCAAGCACCTTAATTAAGGGTTAAGGGTCTCAGTCAGGGGCCCACAGTGGCAACAGTGGTAGGCGTGGGGCTTGAACCGGCAACCTTATGATTACTAGAACAGTAATGGTCGGTCGTGTCTCAAGACAAGACCAAAATCAGCTTGTTGATGCTCCGACTGCCCGAACAAGGCCCAGGCACAGTTGGTGGAGGAATACCTGGAGTGTAGCGTGTTCCTCCACACAAAGAAAAGGGCTGCTTCCCAGAGCTGTCCTCCTCAACAGTTCTGGGATGAACCAGAACACCGACTGATCAATTAGTGCCCAGCCGTACAGTAAACAGGCACAAATTCCCACACACTCCAAAGTCTCGGGAGAAGCTTCTCAGAAGATCAGGTGCTGTTCTAGCATCCAGCAAGCTCATGCACAGGGGTCCAAATACTTTTGACCATATAGAGGATCTCCAAACAGAGGAAACAAACTGACGTTTCCCCATCCCGTCCCAACTCTTCTGGAGCGAAGGTTCATATGAATGTGGATGGAAACCCCCGTTAGTCCCTGAAACGTCTCTCCCGCGTCATCGTTGGGTTTCAGGTTCCTGAGGTGAGAGGCAGAGACACCGAAACCGCCATCAAAGTCAAAACAACAAAAGCCCGGCGGACCATCGCCTCCCCGTGCCCCCCCCACGCCCCTGCGCTCGGGGTCTCTGCTTTAATGGAAGTTTTTTTTGGGACCTTTGTAAAGTTTGTAATGGAACCCGGGCGGTTTCGGCGTTGGACGACAATGCAGCAGGTTTAGGGTTCGAGACTTTTCACTGTGTGAAAGCAGGTCGTGGTTGATGGAGGTTGAAGCTCCGGTTCTCAGGTAACCACGGTAGAATGATGGCGTACCTGAGAACCACCTCACAGGGTCTTTGAAGTCCTGCGCCCCCCAACACTGAGGAAGGACAAGGGAACGTCCTCCAACAAGACGGTAAAGGTCAAAGGTTTATATACACCTGTTTGGAATGTGAACGTCAAGGTTCCTGAACAACTCCTGAAAGGACATGGTTTGGTTTGAGGGTGGCCAACCAGTACACGGCACCAGGACCAGTTCACCAGTTCACTATTTTACTATTTCACTATTTCACTAATTAACTAGTTCAGTAGTTCAGTAGTTCACTATTTCACCCATTCACTATTTCACCACTTCACCAGTTCACAATTTTAACAGTTTACCAGTTCACCAGTTTACTATTTGATCATTTCATTATTTCACCAGTTCACCAGTTCACCTTTCCACTCTTTCACCAGTTCACTATACCACTAGTTCACTATTTCACCAGTTCACTATTTCACCAGTTCACTATTTCACCAGTTCACTATTTCACCAGTTCACTATTTCATCGGTTCACTATATCAGTAGTTCACAATTTCAACAATTCACCAGTACACTATTGAATTTTTTCACCAGTTTACTAGTTCATCAGTTTACTCTTTTACCAGCTCACCAGTTCACTATTTCACCAGTTCACTATTTCACCAGTTCACTATTTCACCAGTTCACTATTTCACCATTTTACCAGTTCACTATTTCACCAGTTTACTCTTTCATCGGTTCACTATATCAGTAGTTCACAATTTCAACAATTCACCAGTACACTATTTCATTTTTTCACCAGTTTACTAGTTCATCAGTTTACTCTTTTACCAGCTCACCAGTTCACTATTTCACTAGTTCACAGTTCACTATGTCTTGTCTAGTCATGTCCACTGTTTTACTAGTTCACTATTTCATTAGTTCACTAGCTTACTATTTCACCAGTTCACTATTTCACCCATTCGCTAGTTCACAATTTCAACAATTCACCAGTTCACTATTTCATTTTTTTCACCAGTTCACTTGTTTACCAGTTTACTCTTTTACCAGCTCACCAGTTTACTATTTAATTAGTTCACTATTTCACTAGTTTACCACTTCACCTTCCTTTCCACCAGTTCACCATTTCACCGTGTGGTGTTTGAGTTCTGGTACATTCTTTTCTCTCCTCTGGAGTTGTTGTTGGAGCTGATCCTGGTCCAGGTCTGTGGGAGGAGGAATCACAGGAATGCACTGAAGCTTCAGCACAAACAATCACACTTTGTTTCCTACAGATGCCCCCCCCCCACACACACACACACCCCCATCCCGCTCCGTAACCGAAACCACACCGTGCACTCGCCTCCGAGAGAAAACACTCGACCGAGAGGACGAGATTCACCAACGGTTACGGCTGAAACCCATGAATCTAATACTTGGGCGTCCCAATACTTCTGTCCGTGTTTTTTTCTGCATGACAGGAAAACAGATGTGGTCAGGCAGTAATGGAACGTCAGGCGGTCCGGCAGGTGATAATGAGAACGTTTAAAATAGAACCAGCGTAACCAGCATGACCAGCGTTCCCATCTTTACCCTCGGTCCTGGAACTCAGCACCATTGTTCCATTGTAACGTTCTGATTCCCATCTGGGAGGGACGGGGTACAAACACCGAGGGCTTTTCTGTCCTGTCCTGTCCTGTCCTATCCTGTCCTGTATTGTATGGTCCTTTCTTGTCCTGTCTTTTCTAGTCCTGTCCTGTCTTGTTTTGTCTTGTCCTGACCTGTCTTGTATAGTTGTGTCTTGCCCTGTCCTGTCCTGTGCTATCCTATTCTATCCTGTCCCATCCTGTTCTGTCCTGTCCTGTCTTGTCTTGCCCTGTCCTGTGCTATCCTATTCTATCCTGTCCCATCCTGTTCTATCCTGTCCTGTCTTGTCTTGCCCTGTCCTGTGCTGTCCTGTCCTGTCCTGTCCTGTGCTATCCTATTCTATCCTGTCCCATCCTGTTCTGTCCTGTCCTGTCTTGTCTTGCCCTGTCCTGTGCTATCCTATCCTATCCTATCCTGTCCTGTCTTGTCTTGTCCTGTCTTGTCTTGTACTATTCTGTCCTCTCTTGTCTAGTCATGGCATATGCTAAATAATAATAATAATAATAATAATTGAGGGTTAGCAATAATACCAAAGGCTGTGACTGGGAGTCCTGGAGAGCACAACTGGGCTGTTCTTTGGTCAGAGTAGCCTTCTGTCCTGAAGGAAGCATGTGCTAGCCCCCCCCCCCCCCCCCCCCCCCCCCCCCCATCCGAGTTGGCATTTGTGTGATTTCTGAAGAAATAACAATAAGACTTTAAACTGGTCCCAGTTTACATAAAGTGGCTGGTCAGAAATGGTCATGAAGCTTCAGCAGGAGACAGAAACAGTCGGTTGTGGTCAGACTTGTTGCTCCATTCTGCGGCCCACACAGACAAAACATCGGCGGGCAGCGCCCCGACCTCAGGAACGACAAACACGGCAAATAAAACCGCCGGACACAGAGAAGCTCGGGGTGGATTCCACAGACGGAGATACCTGTGGTCGTGTGGGAGGGTCCAGAGATCAGAGCCAATCAAAATGTTTACAGAATAAAAAACCTGCGGTCAGACGTCGTGTCCAGAGCCCAAATGAGATCTTATAGGATTAGCCAGTAAATGATGACCACAGTTCAGGGCAGATTGTGTTCAGATCATGTGCTGGATTACAAAACCTCAGTTCCAAAAAAGTTAGGACAATAAATAAAACAGGAATAAAAAGAACACAGGGGTTTGTAACCTGTATTTTTCTATTTTTCATCAAATTGTTTATATATTTTAATATTTTATCATCAAAATATTTAGGATGAGGTCTAAATCAGACTAAGACAAAGACAAGACTAAGATGAGACTCAGAAAAGACTCATATAAGACAAGACTAAGACAGAATCAGAATCAGAAATACTTTATTGATCCAATTGCAGTCTAAAAAAAGACAAGACCAAGACCAAGACAAGACTAAAATAAGACAAGAAAAGATTAAGACAAGACTAAGATAAGACAAGACCAAGACAGGACAAAGACAAGACTAGACAAAGACTAGACAAAGACAAAGACAAGACTAAGATAAGACTAGACCAAGACATGACTAAGACAAGACAAGACTAGACAAAGACAAGACAATACTAAGATATGACTAAGATTAGACTAAGATAAGACTAAGATCACACAAGACAAAGACAGGACAAAGACAAGACAAGAAAATACTTAGACAAGACTAAGATAAGACAAAACCAAGACATGACTAAGACAAGACAAAGATATGACTAAGACAAGACTAAGATAAGACAAGACAGGACAAAAACAAGACAAGACAAGAGTAGATAAGACAAGACTAGACAATACAAGATACAATAAGATATGAGATAAGACAAGACTAGATAAAACAAGATACAAGACAAGATAGCTTTTTACTATCCCACAAAAACTTCAGGAAACTCTTGTCAGTAAACGCAGCCCGCCGCTATAATTACAAACACAAAGTTACGACTGCTACACAAAACAAAAGCCGAATAACAACAACAGCTAGACCTTTAGGCCTTCCCCAACCTGTTTATACAAAATGAAGGCATTTAATTCTTAGTGAGGTGTGTGGCTAAAACAACCAAACTAGTCCACCAACAGGAAACCGGTCCCAACAAATCCCAGTATCGACATGCTGGTGTCACTACTGGTATCCACGCCTGGACTTCCACCCTTGTGGCTAAAACACTAGAACCCAGTGAATAGAGACGGTGTCTACATACTTTTGAAGACCTGACGGCCTGACGGGTAATTTACTCCGTACGCGCAGCGCTGTGGATGCTAGCCCCTGAGGTTCCCTGTTAGATTAGCATCAACAGCGTAGCTGGCGGTTCAGCAGCCGCGCCCCGGGACCTCGTTTGTCTGACGCGGTCCGGTCTGTGGTCCGTCCACGCGCCGCCGCCTGACGTTTATTAAACGCGCTCCCCTTCCAAAACCAGACGCTCCTTCAGTTTGTTAAAAGTCCCGCTAAGATCAAACAGCGCTAATTGCCGGCGCTACTGCTGCTGCTTTTTGCCGCCGCCTGTAAACCCCGGTGTAGCGGGAGAACGGGCGAGTGTCTGAACCCCAGTTCATTAAAATGGGACGAGTGGGAGCGTGTAAAGATTTTACTGGAGTAAAACACGTCTAGACGTCGCTAATATCCGGTCGTGCACCCAAACAGGCTCACCAGAGGAACCACAGAGCCAAACAGTACTGGAACCAAATCTCACAGTTCCAATATCAGAAAGGGTGTCTGTACTGATGCCCTTATTTTTGGAGTCTGATGTTCTCCTTTTTGGGGTCTGATGTTCTCCTTTTTTGGGGTCTAATGTTTTCCTTTTTTGGAGTCTGATGTTCTCCTTTTTGGGGTCTGATGTTCTCCTTTTTTGGAGTCTGATGTTCTCCTTTTTTGGGGTCTGATGTTTTCCTTTTTTGGAGTCTGATGTTTTCCTTTTTTGGGGTCTGATGTTTTCCTTTTTTGGAGTCTGATGTTCTCCTTTTTGGGGTCTGATGTTCTCCTTTTTGGGGGATCTGATGTTTTCCTTTTTTGGAGTCTGGTGTTCTCCTTTTTGGGGTCTGATGTTCTCCTTTTTGGGGGGTCTGATGTTTTCCTTTTTTGGAGTCTGATGTTCTCCTATTTGGGGTCTGATGTTCTCCTTTTTTGGGGTCTGATGTTCTCCATTTTTGGGGTCTGATGTTCTCCTTTTTTGGGGGTCTGATGTTCTCCTTTTTTGGGAGTCTGATGTTTCTTGATGTTCTCCTCCTGATGCCCTCCTTTTTGATGTTCTCCTCCTGATGCCCTCCTTTTTGATGTTCTCCTCCTGATGCCCTCCTTTTTGATGTTCTCCACCTGAAGCCCTCCTTTTTAATGTTCTCCTCCTGATGCCCTTTTTGAGGTCATGGAAGTGGGCACCGTAATGTCAAAGCTTCTAGGTGAAGTAAACAGGACACGCCCGTTTTTTACGCTGTGACTTTTATAGAGCTGGAACGTCGAATATAAAATTCTTGTTTTATTTTATTTGTTATACAGTTCTATAAAGGAACCGTCTGTCAGCCAGACAGCCGTACACCGATGTCAAGGATTTTTGGCAATCCCTCACATCTTCCGCGTGACAGGAAGCTAACGGCGCCGAGGCTAGCTGTGCCTCTCCGTGGCTCATCAGGACATTATTGACTTCCCTCGTTTGATGGGGTTTGGGTGAGGGTGGTGCTCCGTCTCGTGAGAGGTACACCAACCGGTCATGGACGCAGAGAGGGTCACAACACGCCTGTATGTGCACCTCTGCTGTCTGTATATCTGTACTGTCTCCTCAGTTGGTCAGCAGGAGGCGCTGTTGTGTCGGCCTTCTCTCCCAGAGATGCAGGAAGCTCAGACTCCACCTAGTGGTGGGTTAGAGTATTAAACCGTGCGGCACCGGAGCAACACGTGGGTTCTTTTTGGGTGTGGCCAGTTACCAGTTAGATAAGATAAAAGCTGCAGGACGTCCTAACAGCAGCATGAACAACAGCTACACGGTGAAGCAGAGTAGATAATGGAACTCCAGTATCTGAAGTCGCGCCTGTGTGCTGCCTCGGATGAAGTCACGCTTCTAAACGAGGAATTCCCACGCTGCGTTCTCACAGCGAGCTGCTAACGACGATCTGGAACACGATATCGTGCAGGATGCACACTGACCGTTTCTAAATTTAGTGAGACCGCCTGGGACGCGACCTTTTCCCCAAATCAAATGAAATGAAAGCGGTGGCGCCGGAAGCCCTCGCTCTGAGAAGCTCATGATCTAAGTTTAGGAGTTTGGAGAGGTGGAGGATTAACTTGGCTGTGCTCGAGTTTCACACACACACACACACACATGGACCTCGCTCTGTCCACGGGGACACGAGCCAGACGTTTGGGTTCTGAACTCATGCCCATCTGTTTGGAGCTGGGAACGTTCCTGATGGTCACTAAAGCTGAAGGACGACCGGTGACGGACCTTCGTGATTGATGACCACTCAGGGTCAGTCGTTACCAAACTCGTGCATCATTCAGTAACACGAGCACCGTGCTGATCGTAACTCATGCCAGCGTGGATTTACAGGACGCGCAATCACACACACACACACACACACACACAAGGCCAAAAGTATGCGGACACCTGACCATCGACGTCGATATGGAGTCCTCTGGTCTCAGTCAGGCTGCCCAAACCGTCGCCACAATGTTTGTAAGCACATCGTTTTATATATAATGCAAAGATAAACATAAAGAATAGAAATTAAAATAGAAATTCAAGAACTTCACCATCTACAGTCCAGAACATTATTAACAAATCCAGAAATGTAATGAATGTAATCACGAGTTTGTGAACTTCAGAAAACTCTGGTCAGTAAACGCAGCCCGACGCTGTATCAACAAACACAAGTTACGACTGCTACACAAAATGAAAGACATCCCCAACCTGTTTATACAAAAAATGAAGGCGTTTATTTATTTTTTTACAACTAAAACAACCAAGTAAAATAATCGGGAAGGGGCGTGTCCACATACTTTTGGTCATTTAGTTCATAAAAGCAGCTGAAATGTGTTTGGTTTATTTTATTCACCGCGCACCACTTGCTGTACCAGAGCTTCCAGTTAAAAAGTGTCAAAGCTGTGAAGTTCCAGTCCACCAACAAAAGTATACGGACACCTGACCGTCGCGTCGGAGTCTGTACAGCTCGCTGGTTGGGTGCCGGGTCTCAGTCAGACTGCCCAAACTGTCACCACAAAGTTTGGAGGCACATTGTTTTATGTATATGTCAATAAAACACACAAACTCAGTCATTAGGAGGGTGTCTGTATACTTTTGGACACCTGATTATCACAAATCCAGGAAGGCGTTGGTGCCCGCGCCAAAAATAAACCCCCGTCCGCACCCGTGACCGGCCTCTCCGGAAAGTGCCGCCCAGGTCGCTCGTCTGCTTTATTTATGAACGTTAGCAGGGACGGCGAGCTCTCCGAGGACAGCGGGTCTTAAAAATAACAGAGGAAGGGCGCGGAGGGGAACAGCGGACGGACGGGCGTGGCTGGTGCGCTGACACTTTCGAACAATTGCTAGAACGGCGCTGGAACAATAGAGGAACCCGGACGAGGATCACTGGATCACTGGATTACTGGATCACCCTTCAACAGAAACGCAGAGGAACCATTAAAAACATGATTCAGAGCAAAGATGGTCTGAGCCAGCGACCGGTAACCTTCATACGCTGTCACATTGTTCAAGGCTGGACTTGCTATTACAAATTATGGCTCTCGCTGTGGTTCGGTGGAGTCCTAAAGTCTTAAACACAGTCCTGTGATTCTTTCCAGACCCATTTATTCTCTCAGCTTTTCAAAAATTCCTGCCATAGTGTTCCTGTAGACATAAGGCAAGTCGTAGCCTAGTGGTTAAGGTACTGGACTAGTAATCAGAAGGTCACTGGTTCAAGCCCCACTACTGCCAGGTTGCTGCTGTTGGGCCCTTGCTCAGACTGAATACTGTTATTGTATTGTAAGTCGCTTTGGATAAAGGTGTCTGCTAAATGCCGAAAATGTAAATGTAAATGTAAATGTAAATGTAAATGTAAATGTAGACATTATACGCTCTTGATCGGTGAGATTCTGTTCTATGAGATTCCACATGGATTTGCCATTAGACGTAACGGCTCTCGCTGTGGTTCGGTGAAGTCCTAAAGTCCTAAAAACAATCTTGTGATTCTTTCCAGACTCATCTATTCTCTCGGCTTTTCAAAAATTCATGCCATAGTGTTCCTGTAGACATTTTACACTCTAGATGGGCGTGAGCTTATCGGCGTCCTGTTATTCAGCTAGAACGACAGAGAAGCTTCTCGCAAGACTGGTCCTGGTTCACTCCAAAGCTGTGACTGAGCTTTTCTTCACGTCTTTATAGAGCTCGCTCATGCTGGAACAAGGAAAGGGCCTTCCCTAAACTGTTAGGGACGTCGGGAGCACAGAATTTCCTTTATATAACTGACTTATTACACCTGTTAGTAACTGTTGTGGCTCAAATGCATACGTTCGTCCATATTATCGACCAGTCAAAATAAACCAGTCTACCAGTTAATCTGGTAATGCTAGTAAACTGGTTGAGAACCCGAGGGGTGCACTTACTTTTTCACATCACTGTATGTACACAGAGGCGTCCCGACTCCCTCTGACGACCCAAAATCAGCCCTGAGTGTAATAAAGAGTGTAATTAACCCCCCGCCCGACGGAGCCCATCATCCAGACTGGCCTGTAATGTTGCTAAAATAAACACAGGTGCAGGTTTACGCCCCTACTGATCCCCCAAACCCCCTCCTACTGCACCGGCCGGTCAGGGTCTAAGCGTCCAGTGCAGCAGGTAATTAGGGGGCATCCAGATGAGATGAGAGCGCAGTAGCTATAAAGCTGGTCTGTATTTAGGACACGTGCAGCTTCTTCGGATTTGGGTCTCAACCAGGTCCCATTTTCTCCCAGTTTAGTCGTAGCCAGTTCCTCTTCCTCTGCTGGAGACCCTGATGGCGTACGAGAAGGGTATATTCTGACACGCCCTTTATCCAACACAACCCCTTCTCATTTGCCTCGTACCTCGGTGGATCGGCGCATGAGGTCGGTCTCGCGCACGGAGAGTCACGCACTGATCTCCACGTGCTACTAACCAGGGTCCTCATACAGCCTCAAAGACCCCGCCCACTTTTTTTTAGTCACGTCTTTTCCCACCCAGCAGACTAGTGGCCTATTTTGTCTGCTGCACTGTCTGCACTGCTGATTGTGCCCGCTAGGGGGCGCCCAGCACACCGGCAGCAGAGCTGAGATTAAGTCGTATCCAATTACCCGATTGCATTTCGCTTCCTCTCTACTGATGCTGATCTCCACTTCTGATTGAGGAGAGCGAGACCAACACACGCCCCCTCCGAAACGTGTGCAGTAGCCGACTGCATCACTGAGTTCATATGCAAATCAGTTTGTGGACGGAGAGCCACACCCTGATCAGCATTATTCCTCGACTCTGTGCAGATCTGTGCCATCAATCAGCCAGCAGAGGTCGTAATTGCATCGGTTATGAGCTCCCTATCCGGCTCCCACCCTGTATGAACAACAGACAATCGTTGTTCATGTAGCCGCCCAACCCAGCCAGATGGCAGAGCTGAGTTTCGAACCAACAGGTTCAAAATATCAGCTCTGGTGTGCTAGGGTGTTTTAAGATAAGATAAGATAATCCTTTATTAGTCCCACAGTGGGGAAATTTACCGCTGCGCCACCTGAGCGCCCCGAATGTCCCATTTCAAAAAGGTTTTATATTTTACACTTATTTACACGTCAGCCTCAAACAAAACGTCCCGACTGAAAATCACGATGCCGCTCGTGAGCCGAGACGTTCGGTAACAATCAGAAAAGACGTAACAGCGCACAGAGACGCGGTGAGTCAGCGTACCCGCCGCCTCCGCCCCCGTCTGACAGAACCAAAAAACCCAAATAAATAGATGTCTTTACTCCATGAAACTAAACAGTCGCTGAACGCTGCAGTTTCAGTCCAGACAGAAAACAAACAAACACTCCTGACTGGTGCTGCTGGAAGATTCCAGATCTGGAACCTCCGGCTCACTGAGCCAGACCAGACGGAACGAATTCTGCACCTACGTTTAGGAAAAAACAGCTCAAGTGGAGGGGAAGTTAACGTGACTGAGCCTGTCCGAGACACCGTCTGATTTCTGAATGTCTGTTTTGGGGTTTTAGCCTTTAAGTGGATTAAAAACTTTATACTTTATACTTATTGATGCTGGTTTGAGGAACTAAAGAGGAACTAAAGAGGAACTGTTTATTATGTTACTATAATGCTTCTGTGCCTCTCACAGGCGGCACGGTGGCTCGGTGGGTAGCACTGTCACCTTAACAGGCATAATAAATCGATCATATAAAGGAAATCACATGCTTCTGACTCTGACTGCAGCAACAGTTTAGGGAAGGACCTTTTCTGTTCCAGCATGAGTGACCTGCACAGAGCCCTGACCTCAACCCTACTCAACAACTGATCAATCAGTGTTCAGTGTATATATATACACACCGATCAGTCATAACATTAAAACCACCTGTAGTCCATCTGTTTCTCTACATGCTTTGTTACCTCCTTTCACCCTGTTCTTCAATGGTCAGGACCCCCACAGGACCACCACAGAGCAGGTATTATTTAGGTGGTGGATGATTCTCAGCACTGCAGTGACACTGACATGGTGGTGGTGTGTTAGTGTGTGTTGTGCTGGTATGAGTGGATCAGACACAGCAGCGCTGCTGGAGGTTTTAAATACCGTGGCCACTCACTGTCCACTCTATTAGACACTCCTACCTAGTCGGTCCACCTTGTAGATGTCAGAGACGATCGCTCATCTATTGCTGCTGTTTGAGTCGCTCATCTTCTAGACCTTCATCAGTGCTCACAGGACGCTGCCCACGGGACGCTGTTGGCTGGATGTTTTTGGTTGGTGGACGATTCTCATTCCAGCAGTGACAGTGAAGTGTTTAAAAACTCAGCAGCGCTGCTGTGTCTGATCCACACATACCAGCACAACACACACTAACACACCACCACCATGTCAGTGTCACTGCAGTGCTGAGAATCATCCACCACCTAAATAATACCTGCTCTGTGGTGGTCCTGACCATTGAAGAACAGCATGAAAGGGGGTAACAAAGCATGCAGAGAAACAGATGGACTACAGTCAGTAATTGTAGAACTACAAAGTGCTTCTATATGGTAAGTGGAGCTGATAACATGGACAGTGAGTGTAGAAACAAGGAGGTGGTTTTAATGTTATGGCTGATCGGTATATACAGTGGTGTTCAAAAAAATTGCAGTGATTTTAAAAAAGTGAATAAAGCACAAAATCATTATAATAACTTTTATTTCCATAAATGCAAATGCACTGAAAATACTCCACTTTCAATTCTAAATCAAAACATTAACAAAATTTTGTCAGTTTGTGTCAATCCTTTACAGAAAATTAAGAAAAATGAATATTAGGCTGTTCAAAATAATAGCAGTGCAGCATTTTTCTTTAAAAACTCAAAAAATGTTTGAGGTTTCACTTTACTTTAAATTACTGAACTAATATTTAGTGGCAGAACGATTGTTTCTGAGATCTGTGTTGCATGGAGTCGACCAACTTCTGGCTCCTCTGAACAGGTATTCCAGTCCAGGATGATTAAACTACATTCCACAGTTCTTCTGCAATTTTGGGTTTTGCCTCAAAAAAACAAGTTTCAGACGTCAGAACACAAGTTCTCTCTGGGATTGAGGTCAGGGGATTGTGCTGGTCACTCTATTACCTCAATCTTGTTTGTCTGTAACCAAGATGTTTTGGGTCATTGTCATGTTGAAACACCCATTTTAAGGACATTTCTTCTTCAACATAGAGCAACATGATCTCCTCAAGTATTCTGATATATTTAAACTGATCCATGATCCCTAGTATGTGATAAATAGGTGTAACACCACGGTATGATAAACATCCTCATATCATAGTTTTGTACCACCATGCTTTACTGTCTTCACAGTGTACTCTGGCTTTAATTCAGTGCTCAGGGGTTGTCTGACATACTGTCTACGGCCACTAGACCCAAAAAGAACAATTTTGCTTTCATCAGTCCACAAAATGTTGAGCCATTTCTCTTTGGACCAGTCAATGTGTTCATTGGGAAATGTTAACCCATTCAGGAAACGTCTTTTTCTTAACAACGGGACTTTGCAAGGAGTTCTTGCTGGTAAATCGGCTTCACTTAATCATCTTCTGTACTCACTGGTAAATTTAGATGTTCCTTGATCTTTCTGGAGGTGATCATTGGCTGAGTATTTGCTATTTTGGCTAATCTTCGATCCAATTGAACAGTAGTTCCACGCTTCCTTCCGTATCTTTCAGGTGTTGGTTGTCACTTCAAGGCATTTGAGATCATTTTAGCTGAGCAGCCGATAATCTGCTGCACTTCTCTGTATGTTTTTTCTCTCTACAATCAACTTTTTAATCAAAGTACGCTGTTCATCAGAACAATGTCTGGAACGACCCATTTTACCCAGTATTTCAGAAGGAAATGCGCTATGACCAACATGTGCAACATTTGCCCCCCTCCTACCTTAAATAAGGGCCAAAACTGACACCCGTTCTTCTGCAGAATGAATGACTTCACCAACTGAACTCCTCACTGCTATTATTTTAAACAACCCACTTTCAATCAATGCTTCGATTACTCAGAATGAGTGGGATGCACGTCCTAATTGTTGGGTTTGTTTTGTTTTCATTACTCTACTACACTTTCAAGTCAATTTTTTGCTATGTAGAAATAGCATTTCTACTAAAAACACGGTTTTACTTTTTAGGCACCTTATCGGCATTGCCAATTTTACGCTGCTAATGTACAACATGTCACTACCTCATGAACCATTGTACCATCTATTCACCATCATGTACTAACACTTGTCTTTAGTCCTGTCTTCTAATTACTTGTTTATATTAGGGATAATTAGGAATATCTTTTGTAGTTATTTATTATAGGATTTTTTGTATTTATTGTTGTATTTACACTGTTTTGTATTGTCTTGCACTTTTTGTACCGTGTTACACCGTGATCCTAGAGGAACGCTGTTTCGTTTCAATATGTACTTGTATGTAGCTGAAATGACAATAAAACCTCTCTGACTCTGACTCTGATTTATCAGGTTAATGGTGTTGGACTGCTATTATTTTGAACACTACTGTATATATATAATTTGTATATATGCCTATGGGAATTTGTGCCGGTTTAGTCAAAAGGTGACTGTGTGTGTGTGTGTGTGTGTGTGTGTGTGTGTGTGTATTCCCATAGGCATTATAGTGTATAATAGGTGTCACACAGGGTCCCAGGAACCTTGCTTTGAACTTCTCTAGTGACTGTAAGGAATTTTGCAGGTTCTTTGTGTGTCTGAGTTTCCTCTCACCTCCCCAAAAACATGCAGAAGGTGGATTGAGTCGCTTTTAGCCTACTCGTGTGCTGAAGCCTGTATTTTTGGGTGGCTCTGGACCCACCACGAACTTGACCAGACTAAAAAGGTGAGTGGAAATGAATGAATGAGTGAACGGATGAGTGAATGAGCGACCTACCCATCCTCCGTTGGTCAGGATCCAGGTGCTCAGGGGTCCGTCCAGATACTCCGCCATCCAGCGCGCGACCTTCTCAGCGCGCGCGTTCCTCTCACCGTCGGGAGCGCAGCGCGCGCACACCAGCGCACCGAACTCCAGGAACGCGAGCACGCGCCCCCAGTTCGCGCCGTCCCGGAACAGCTCGTCCGCCACGGCCACGAAGCGCCGGTGCTCCGCGCCCGCCGGGGCCGCGAACAGCTGCTTGGTCATCTCCATCAGCTCCGGTCGAAAGGCGCGCTCCAGTTCATCCCCGGCCTCGCGCAGGGCGCGGTTCACGCGCTCCCGGTCGTCGGCGCTGGCGCAGAGGCTTGCGCTCCCGGTCATGCGCAGCTTGTGCGTCAGATAGTTCTCCACGACGCGCCGGTTCTCGTACGCGCTCCCGGTCGACATGTCAAACACGCGCGTCTCAGAAACGCAGGAGCGATTCGGTGCGCATTTTTATTTGCGCGAAGCTCGGGAACACACACACACACACACACACACACGCGCGCGTCGGTGACACGAAAAGTCGGTGTCAGGTCGGAACCACCGCAAACTGCGCGGAACTCAGAGCGGTGCGGGCTGTGCGGGCTGAACACATCCTACACGTTCAATGACTGACTGACGCACTGGCTGCGCGCTTACAGATCCAGTGTGTGCGTGTTCCCGCCCCCTTTTTTGTTTTGGGAGACGCGCCCTTCCCTAAATGAGATTCCACCCCTTCGCTTTTATCCAAAGCGACTTACAGCACTGTGACAGTTTACAGTCTGAGCAATTGAGACTTAAGGGCCTCGCTCAGGGGCCCAACAGTGACAAACTGGGAGTGGTGGGGCTTGAACCAGCGACCTTTTGTACTGGATTACTAGTCCAGCACCTTAACTGCTTTAAACGTTAACGCAACTCCAGACGAAGTTCTCCAGTCGTAAGCTCTATACATGGCAGTGTGGGTGTTACACAGCAACGTGGTACCTGCTGAGCCGGGTTCAAACCTTTCACTAACCCCCCCCTTCCCCCCAAAGGCATGCAGAAGGTGGAGTGGCTGTTTAAAACTGCACCAAGATGTGAGTGGAATCCTGATCAGGGCAGTTGTAGCCTAGTGGTTAAGGTACCGGACTAGTAGGTTGGTCAGAAGGTTGCTGGTTCAAGCCCCACCACTACCAGGATGCTGCAAGCATTTTCCTCTGAAATCTAGTCATATCCAATTCCCTAATGTGCAGTCTTCAACCGCTTCTTTTCACCTGCACCAGGAGGCTTCACACGGGGATCAGTATCACGTTCGAGATACAGAGTCACGCACTGCTCTCCGTTATTCATCATCTCTGTGCAGCGCTTCGAATGGCCTGCAGAGGCCGCCACAGCTGTGTAGCAGTGCTGGGATTTGAACCCATGATCTCAAGATCTCAGCACAAGCGTGTTTTCTCGGTGCGCCACCCAATCGCCTAAACTGGACCCATTCCGGTGGCCCAACACCAAGAACTGTGATGCCATTCTTCAGTTTTCTTTGAACCAGGTTTACCCAACAGTCGCCAGAGCCCTTGTGTATTCAGGATCCTTGAAACCGTCCCACTGTTCCACCTTGAAGAACCAACACTGCCTCTTCTAACCTTGTTTTATTCTTCAGCAGTTGCCTGGAGAAGCTGGAGGTAAGAATTCAGCAGTCTTCTGGATTCGGTTCAACATTCTCACCCCTGACATTTCGGCTTCGAGCTCGAGTTCTTTGATCTTCACCACCCCCGATTCGAATACGAGAAGCGGCTGTATCCACCCACCTTGGCTGAGCTTTGATCTTGTGAGACACCTAGTGGACGTTCAGCAAGATCTGATATGAAGTCGTTCAGCCTTCTTGAAAGAATTCCAGTGGATTTTGAAAAAATCTGTGGGAATTTGAGGTCAGGCAGATGGATCGGTACCGCGTTTAGGAGGTTCCTGCCTTGCGCCCAGGGTTTGCCAGTGGAACCTGACCCACCGTGACCCGTACCAGGATAAAGCAGTTGATAAAAATGATAAAATTATTTCTATTTTTTATTTGTGTTAGAACAAACACCACACAAAAGACAAACATCAAAGCAAAATAAATAAATAGATAAATAAATAAAAAATCATTCTAGTAACTTCAGAAAAACTTTATTTGATCAGTGAACATAAAACACAAAATAATAATAAAAAAACATTTTTATTCTCAATGACACACAAGATCAAGCAGCTATTAGTCAAATAAAAATAAAACCATGGAATGTGTTCAGGCTGCTGTTACGAGAGACACACGGTGTGACCAAAAGTATCTGGACGCCTGACCGTGAGCTGACCGTGAGCTATTAAACCAGAGCGACGTCTGAACGATCGTTTCAGCTTCTCGTACGACTCCGAGGTGCGTCCGTGTGTGGGAATTTGTGCCCATTCTGCCAGAAGATGACGCCGTTTGTGTGTGTACGGCTGGACGCTGAGTGTTGACGATCAGTTGGGGCGGAGTCATGCTGGAACAGGACAGGACCTTCCCTAAACTGTCACTGCAAAGTCACCTGTTAGTTTCACCTGTTAGTGACTGTTGTGGCTGGAACACTGATTTTTAATCTGGGGACGTTGTTGCCTAGCGCTTAAGGTTGCTGGTTGAAGTCCCACCACTGCCAGATTGCCACTGTTGGGCCCTTGAGCGAGGCCCTTAATCCTTAATTGCTTGGACAGTATACGATCACAGTACTGTAAGTCACTTTGGATGAAAGCATCCGCTAAATGCTGAAAATGTAAATGTTAGAAGTGGCGTCCAGATACTTTTGACCATGTAGTGTATCGTTGGCGCGATGAACTTCGTTTGCATAGCTTTAAAATCGTTCGTTAACATCGTTAAATGCGTCACACCTTGCATCCCCCCAATTTTCCTCCCAAATTTAGTCATATCCCATTACCCAATTGCATTACGCTTTCTTTCTACTGATGCCGACCTCCACTCTGACTGAGGAGAGCCGTGACTAACACACGCCCCCTCCGACACAGTGCAGTACAGACCGCTTCTTTTCACCTGCACCAGGTGGGTTCATACGGAGATCCGTATCATTCAGCCAGCAGAGGGCGCAACTGCAGCACTTACGAGGAATACCCACAGCACTCTGACCCTCAGACGAGCCGATCACTGTTCGCGTAGTCGCCCAGCCTGCCGGTAGCAGAGCAGAGATTTGAACGTTTGTACATTTTATTATTTAATTTTCAAACGTTAATCTGCATTTCTGAAGCCGCGTCGGAGATTAATCGCTAGCTGAAATTGCAGGCGGTTTCTTTACCGTGACCCCGAACTCGCGGGTCCAGCCGGACCACACCCGCTTCGGAACCCGGGATTCGAATATTATTCCTGCAACACAAGCGAACGCAAGGCGAAGAGGAGCAAAAAGAAAACGATGGTTTTAATTTAGAGCTTACGATCATGATATGATGCTACACAGCTGCGTTTCAAAGGCAATCGATGTAAAACGTACACAAAAAAGCTGCTCTCTCGCTTCACAGCAGCTTGCTGGAATGCAGAATCGTTTTCATGCTTGAATTTTTTCACGATGTAACGAAGGGGCGGAGGAACTCGAACCGGCGAGTCCGCGCCACACTCACGCCGAAACACTCCGAACGTTTTCATCAGGACACCGAACATCAAAGGCAAAAAAACGACAGAAACTCGAACCGTGTTTTTAGCTACGACTGAACTTCACAAACACGGACGAGAGGAACATCAAGGGTTTAACCTTCGCCTGCAAAGAATAAAGATTCGTACGTTTCAAAAGAAAAGGGACGCCCTGATTTGGCTGCGAGGGGCGACACTGGGTTACCAAGGGTGGAGCTTTGGGTCAAAACTCAACTGCTAAACCCCCCCCCCCCCCAAAATACTCCCAAATGAATCCACAACTTCAATGCTGGAGCTTCTTTTCACCGGCCAGCAGCGGATTCCTACGCAGCCTCACCTTCCTTGGGAAAGCGAGTGTCTCTAAAGCGCCCCCTGGTGGCAGGGGTTTGAGTCAAACCGTTCAACGTACATTTACATTAAATTTTTATTTATCATCATCACCGAATACAATGCAAGAAATTAGGGGTTAAGGGCCTTGCTCAGGGGCCCAACTTGGTTGTGGTGGGGCTTGAACCGGCAACCTCATGATTACTAGTCCAGTACCCTAACCGCTGAGCCACCACTGTCCACCATAGAACGCTGGCGCTTCTTTTCACCAACCAGCAGCGGATTCTTACACAGAGCAGTAATGCAGCCGCGCTTGCCTCAGAAAAGCATCTGTAAAGCGCCCCCTGGTGGCAGGGGTTCGAGTCACTTCTTTAAACCGTACGACGTACATCTACTTTTTGCCAAAGCAAGTTAGAATCATCACCGAAAACAATGCAAGCAATTAGGGGTTAAGGGCCTCGCTCAGGGGTCCAACTTGGTGGTGGTGGGGCTTCAACCGGCAACCTCATGATTACTAGTCCAGTACCCTAACACCACTGAGCCACCACCATCCACTATAATAACAAAAGCTTTAATAATATCGCTCTTCGCTTCCTTGACCGGACAGTAGGAGTCGCTGTTGCAACAGTGAGGAATTGAACCCATTCCCTTCCTCTAAAGGGAACGAGCTAGCGTTATGAACCGCTACGCCATCCGGGCGGCACGTTATGACCATCCGAGCATAAATTAAGAGTGTCGCAATGCCTCGTGACATCAGGTTTGAATCAAACTTTAGAAACGCTTATCTGCGACCTGCTATTGACTGAGAATTCACTTAAGCCCCGCCCTTGTTGACCCAGTGCTGCCGCTCCCTCGTGGAACTCGGGCGTTCTACTAAACGGTGTGATTAAACAGCAGGGGTGTAGCGATACGCAAGAGCACGATACCAGGCGCTATAGTTCAAAACAAGAAAGCGTCCAGCGAGCGGCAGTCCGACGGGTACCGACCATCCCTACGCTGGCTTCTCAGATGGGTCTGAATTCGGACGGTGCTTCTAGGATTCTCCCAGAGAGCCGAACAGCGTACGGAGGATCTCGCTATGCCAGACAGCAGGGGTCGCCGTTCCCTCCGAGTGTCCGGCCAGGCCGGCAGCACAGCTCAGACTAGGACTCCGGGTCTGGATCTATCGGTGCTGGTGGACTGGCGTATTAAACTGCAGAACAGACACGGCGCCCCCTAGAGGCACCTTGTTGATAATATAAGGAACAAACCACATGGGGTTCTACTGCTGGAGGCTAAGAGCAGGAATCTGAGGGTACAGTGGGCACAGGTTCACCAGATCTGGACAGTTTAAGTCGTTAAACGTCACCTAAATGAAGGAATTTAGGAATGCGGCTCGGTTATACTGATGCTAGGTTCGGAATTTGGCGTAAACACCGCGCTGCGGTACGAGGAGCGTTTATTTGTCAGTTCTGTTAGCTATATCGAAACGTTTGAGTATCGCTACACCCCTACCGAACGCTACATCATCCCTTCCGGCGGCCGCTCCGCGTCGGGCGGCGATGACGAGGCGCAGGAGGAAGGGCGGGGTACGCCGGCGTTATTCTCTCTTGTCGGCGGGTTTGCTCTGCTCCCTCTGGATCATACAGCGGCGCACGATGCTGTCGAAGCTGCCCAGGTAGAAGAGAGCGATGGTGCGGAACAAACCCATCGTCACGATCTGCAAGCAAACAGAAAGCAGCACTATGTTTTATTTAAACATATCCGGTTCCACTCAGTGCATTGTTAACCTGCGGCTCATGCACGACATCCGTGCTGGCGCTTTTTTTCACCAGCCAGCCGTAATGCAGCCTCGCCTGCCTCAGAAAAGCATGTGTAAAGCGCCCCCTGGTGGCACGGGTTCGAGTCACTTCTTTAAACCGTCTTAGTACTGAGGACGTCGCTTTTCTCTTAAACAGACAGTAGGAGTCGCTGTTGCAACAGCGAGGAAATGAATCTGAAGGAGGACCACGACTCTCTGTACGCTGTACGGTCGCTGTAGGGTGCGGGTGCTAGTCTGCAACCCTTTTCGGCCAGCGTAGGGGCGATGCAAGCGGGAGAGGATTCATGATCGGGATTTGAAACGTGTGTGTTTGTGTGTGTGTGTTTTATATGGAAGTAAGAGCACTGAGTAAAGCAATACGCCCATATATGGAAAAGTGGGTGTGTTTTCGTATCCGACCGGATCTTCTATAGGATTTTTAAGCATATCCGAGTCCCTCTGACTCACGTACGGACTGAATTTGGTGCGGTACGAACCCTGCAGTTTCTGTAACTAATAATAACAATAACAATAATAATGAAGATGATGATGACGAGTACCTGCTGCAGACCCTCGGTGATGGAGGTGACGGGCGACATCCCGCAGGTGAGCGCCGACAGCATGTAGCCGTCCGGACCTACGGAGCTGCTGAAGTTCCCGTACTGCCGGAGAAGCAGAATTATGTCCATAAGTTTTACCGCAACACAAACACATCGAAACAAAACATAAAACGAAATATACTCTTTTTTTTTCTATTTCATTTCTGCATTTTCTCCCAATTTATTGTAGTCAATTGATCTTCCGCTGCTGGTGGATCCCGATTGTAGTCGAGGTGGGTATATCGCTGCTCACGCCTCCTCCGACCCACAGGCATGCCTTAGCGGAACCCTTTTTCACCCATGCATTCTGCACAGGCGCCTCTCTATCTGCTAATTAGGGTCCTTACACAGCGTTTGAGGATCCCACAAAGTCCGGTCATCCCACCCTAGCAGAACCGTGTCTGCTGCAGGCACTGCCAATTATGCCCGCTAGAGGCGCCCAGCTGACCGGTGGCATTGCCGAGTTCAGAATCTCTGCGCTGGAATGAAATATACTTAATTGATAAAAATGGTGGCAATCCGATCCCACTGTGGTTTACAACATGTAGCGTAAAGCCTCCACAAGGGGGAGCTCGACCGCTCCACCTGGGAATCGAACCCAGGTTCATTTGGTTTTTATGTGCCTGTTAGAATTTGTTTATTTCTCATGTTCGTTTGTTTATTTATTAGAATTATACCGTCATGTTTTACACTTGGGTTAAAAACAAAATAAAATCCAGTGAGCGGCAGTCCTACGGGTGCCAACCATCCCTACGCTGGCTCCTCGGATGAGTCTGAATTCGGAGGGTGCTTCTAGGATTCTCACAGCAGGGGTCGCTGTTCCCTCTCTCAGACACACTCAACTGAGTGTCGAGTGTCCGGCAGGGCCGGCAGCACAGCTCAGACTAGGACTCCGGGTCTGGATCTATCGGTGCTGGTGGACTAGCGTATTGAATCGCAGAACAGACACGGCGCCCCCTAGAGGCACCTTGTTGATAATATAAGGAACAAACCACATGGGGTTCTACTGCTGGAGGCTAAGAGCAGGAATCTGAGGGTACAGTGGGCACAGGTTCACCAGATCTGGACAGTTTAAGTCGTTAAACGTCACCTAAATGAAGGAATTTTGGAATTCGGCTGGGTTATACTGATGCTAGGTTCGGAATTTGGCGTAAACACCGCGCTGCGGTACAAAGAACGTTTACTTGTTGGTACTGTTAGCTACACCTATCCATATACTTTTGGTCATAGTGCTGTAAGTCTTTAATTACAGAGGACAGTTACTGTAACTTTGCTGCCGCGTGTTTTTGGCGTCCCTGCGGGAGTGTGTTGCGTCTCACCACGGCGTCCTTGACGATGACCTTGGCCACCTGCTCGGGCTGATACACCCCGGACGTCTCGGAGATCAGCTTGGTCTCTAAAGGCTGCGGGTCAGAAAGTCGAGCGGACGTGAGTCAGAGCCGGACTGGAGGCGGGACGATATATCGATCTGACGTCTGATATCGCTGCCGGACTCACCTTGGTCCTGTTCTCCTGCGCTAACGCCGGCGTGTCCGTGTCGGGGGGGTAGGACACCGTCACGTAGATGTTGTACGGCTTCACCTACAGTCGGTAAACAGGGAGAACATGAGAGGAGCCGAAAGTATTCGGACACCCGAACGTGAGCTTGGTGGAAAAACAAACATAGCTAGAACAACATCTGCTTTGGAGTACGTCTGTGGGGATTTGTGCCTGTTCAGTCAAAAGATAACATGTAATAAATGTTTTTGGCCACCTAATAAATATATATCTACACTATATAGCCAAAAGTAAGTGGACACCCCTCCTGACGATTGATTTCAGGGTTTGTAGCCACACCTATTGATAAAAGGTAACAGATCACAGCCTCTAAACTAGGGATGAATCGGAACATCCACCCTCATAAGGGCTCTTTTGAAAGAACGGTCACAGATGTCCACAGACACACTCCAAAATCTTAATGGAAAGCCTGTTATATTTACATTTACATTTGCGGCATTTGGCAGAGGCTCAATTCAAGCAATAGAAGGTTAAGGGCCTTGCTCAGGGGCCCAACAGTGGCAACCTGGTGTTGGTGGGGCTTTTCGATTACTAGTCCAGTACCTTAACCGCTGAGCTACCACTTTACTCAAGATTGAGAAATTTACATTTGCGTCTTGCATCTAAGCAACTGAGGGTTAAGGGCCTTGCTCAAGGGCCCAACAGTGGCAATTATGCAAGGGTGGGGCTTGAACCGGCAACCTTATGACTACTATTCCAGTACTTTAACCACGTAGCTACCACTGTGCCCACAAAATAGGGTCAAATCCATATTAATGGAGGTTTCGGAGGTTTTGAAACCCAGAAGGTCAGTCAGGTGTCCACACACACACACACACACACACACACACACACACACACACACACACCCCTCACCTCCATCTGCAAGGACTCGGCCAGGCCGCGGAGGGTGAACTTGGAGGCCGAGTACGCCGTGTATCCGAACAGGCCGAGCTGGCCGGCCTGAGAGCAGACGAACACTATGCGGCCCATCCGGCGCTCCTTCATGGTGCTGATCACCGCCCGCGTGGGGTACACGCTGCCCAGGTAGTTCACCTCCATCAGGTTCTACATCAGAGACGCCACACACACACACACACACACACACAGGTGTGGTATTACGTTAAATAAT
Source organism: Trichomycterus rosablanca (assembly GCF_030014385.1). Taxonomy (NCBI): domain Eukaryota; kingdom Metazoa; phylum Chordata; class Actinopteri; order Siluriformes; family Trichomycteridae; genus Trichomycterus; species Trichomycterus rosablanca. Next base: position 1,409,473 of record NC_085991.1, on the reverse strand, counting down.
ACAAATCCCACCAACACTGCTGCACCTGCTACACTCATGCTACCAAGTTACAAATATGTGGACACGCTGTACTCTCTGTAATTCTCCACCATTCGTGTCAACGTCTCGACCAGTCAGTAGGAGGCGCTGTTGCAGTGCCAAGCTGGTGCTTCAGCTGAGACTCGGACTCTTCCTCCAAGACTCACAGTGGTGGTGCACCAGCGCATTAATTGCTGCAGGTATTCGCACCTTGATCACTCAGTTTGATGACAGATCGATCTCTTTGCCAGGTCTATCAGTATGGTAGCTACTGTACAGAACTAACAACGATATAGTGATTTCGATTCAACCAACCCGGAAATGATGCACGTCCAGCTCCTCGAACTTCCCGGAAATGGACGATCCTGCACAGTTGACCAGCATGTCCACCGGGCCCAGCTTCTCCTGAGCCTGGCCGCCACACACACACACACACACACAGCTATCAACACTGAAGCACAACAGAACTGAGCATGCTCTTCAGTTTTACACCTACCTGTTTGAGAACGCTCTCCACCTGGCTGTAGTCTTTGGACACGTCCACTGAGATACACAGAACCACCTGAGAAATGGTCAGTGATGGTTATACATCAATAATTCATCAATCACAATTGACCAGGTAAGTACGTTCATAGAGTATAGATCGTGAGCGCTTAATCCTGGCTTCTGATTGGCTAACAGGTGTGTGTTAACTCCTTATAACGAGGCAGCTCTAAAGTAGATCCGGTCCGGCGTTTAATCACAGTTCCGAATCAATACGCCCGCTGGAACTCAATCAATGCAATGCAATCGATCGAATAAGAGGAACTATTTGCCCCCCTTTTTAACATTAGTAAATAAAGAGGCGCAGAGTGAAATTAACTTTCATCCTAACTCTGCTCCCTGCTGGATAATCAGGGGTGCTGCACAAGGCAGAAACTCGCTCACTCGCAATTTAATTGCAAGCAATCCACCTTCTGCATGTGTTGGGAAGGTTGGAGGAAACCAGATATTACAGAGGAAAGTTTAAACCCCCTGAACTGGCATTAATTTTGTAATTGAATTCTAATTAAGCAGCATTTTCGTAGATTAATGCCTATATGCAGAAGTACATAAACTCTTCCTAGAGGTTTATTTAAAAGTTTGGACACCCCCACATCCTCTACAGTGGTTCTCAGGCTCAAATTCTGTACGGGTACCTAGGTACAGTATGGATCAGTTGGCAATGGAAACAACCTGAACACTGAATGTGGATTTTACAAGACAGGACAAACAAAACATGACATTTGCCGGAGACGGGGGTCCAAACTTTTGCATAACGCTGTACATCTTTTCCATTCATCTGTGAGAAAGCAGGGTTGTAGCATTAGGTGTAGGTGGTGCCGACCTGTTTATCATTTATCGCATGTTTCTCCACTTCTTTCTTGGCCTGAACCAGCTTGTTCTGTAAAGAAACAACACACAGGTGAGTGGGGAAAAAGTGAACTAGCACTGAGAAACGACACTGACAAAAATGCTGAAATCTGACCTCGTCACGCGCCACCAGTGTGATGAAGGCACCCTGTTTGTAGCACTCCATGGCGACGCATTTCCCAATGCCGCTGCTGCCACCAGTCACCTGTGGATGGGCAATAAAAACCAGTACAAACGTCTGATTCCCACACAGTTGGAAGCACAGAATGCACGTCTTGGACATTCTGACCAAACCATTTCTTTATGGAGCTTGAACCAAACTTAAATAGTCCAGATCATTATTCACAGGTCTGTGTGGTAACACAGCTGGTAGAGTGGGTGTGGCACCACAACACTGTGGTCACAGTCACGGTCAGTGTGGAGGTTCATGTCTGATAGGGATTTCTCTGGTTTTTTAGCTTTTTCCCCATTTCTGATCACACATAGCAGGAGCTTTTTTCATGCACAACATTCTCCAAGCCTGTGGCGATGTGAAGCTTGCTTGACTGCTGACAGTGTCGCCTACAGTACGTTGCATTTGATTCCAGTTTGTATCAGACCTCCTTTTGGTGGTTAAACGACACAGAACCTTCTTTCTTTTTCTGAGTATCCAGTAACTAATCATTGAGTGACATAACCTGTTTTTAAACATCATTAAAATCACAGGGCTGCCAAAATAGGGCTGCTAAAAGTCAAAATAAAAATAAAAACACTTGCAACTTGCATGGAAATTGCCCTACAGATAATGTATTAGTGTACGTAACCGTTCTTCACCTTTTTTTTTAATGAAACCAAATCATAAAAGTGCGCCGAGTATGTTATTAAAATATATATTATACTGAGATTATACATTATACTCACCACCACATGGGCCCCGTTGAGTTTGAGCGGTTTGGGGCTTATTAAAGGAGATATCATGTAGAGAAGTAAAATAAAAGCGACCAACAGAGCTGCAAAAACTAACAATAAAATCATACTGAAGAACAGAAGAGCGCAGGTGGATTCAGAGAACAGCCAGTCCCAAATTACTAAGCTCCAAACAGAATGTACTGTGGACATGTATACAGCAATGGGGTTGTGTCCTAAACGCCTTCTATTTAGCTAGAAAGGTGCACTACATACACTTCTAAACATAAGCCTTATACACTCGATCTAGGGCACTTCAGTTTTAACGTATATCCATTTGAAATGCGGCGAGGTAACTAGCTAATGAATCGACTCGTGAAAAAAGTTCAAAGTCCTTCTCGGTGACGGACGGGCAACAAAAACAAACAAATTTTACTGTCGTAAATAAAGCTTTTGAATATTTAACAAATGTTACTAAAGCTTTACGTTGTGGAATCTACAACATCGTAAGTGCGTTTTAACGGTCAATGCTAAGCTAAAAATCAAAACACAACAGCCTTTCTGACGCTGATGTTGTTCCTCAATGCTGGGATTTGTAGTCCTTTAAATGTCACATGTCGCTTTGAGACGCAGTAGCGCGTCACTCAAAGAACTACAAGTACCACAATTCACAACCGTCAACGGTTAGCTGTCTTTTAAAAAAGGCCCGAGAGTTTACCTTCAATATTGTATTGATTTAACATCGATTAAACAGGGAATGATTTGTTAAAGCGTCTAAACTCTTCTCTTCAACATCACCCACTAGTCTACTAATAATTAAAACTACACTGTGACACTGTAACCGACTCCACAGTTGTCTGTTAACTCGATTCTGGAATTTGTAGTTCTTTTAAAGAGGCCTTGTCGATTAAAAACATAGTATGTCTTTATAAAAAAGGACTACACGTTCCAGAATTCCTAAAACTTTGAACGTTTTGTTCGTTGTTAAGTCTGACATTAAAGAAAACGAGCACCGAGTCTCTGTTTTTTGGTTATTATTCAATATTTATATATAGATCTAGTTCATATTTCCACTAAACATTCACACACATAATATTGCAGGCAGAACTTATACAGTCTGTGAGCTTGTGTGGCTTTGCAGCTGAGTTGTTGCTGCTCCTAGATGTTTCATCTTTTGACTGGGGTAGAAATTTGATTTAATGATGTACACACGATGCTTGTGGCATTGTCCTTATAAATATGAACCAAAAGAATGTGTTTAGATGCACAAACGCATAGGGAAAGGTGTTCAGAAACAAACCTATATTAGTACTTTGTTGCAAAGCCAATGCAAGTGTTCACATGTAAATTATATATAGTATTTAATAGGGTTTGTCTGTTCATTAGGATTTTAATGTCGTGTCGTGACAGGAACGGTAGTTACTCATTACACGCGATTCATAAGTTTACAAGGTTATATCGAACAGTCATGAACAATTTTGTATCTCCAGTTCTCCTCACTTGCACGTCTTTGGACTGTGGGAGGAAACCGGAGCACCCGGAGTAAACCCACGCAGACACGACAGAAGAGCATGCAAACTCCACACAGAAAGGACCCAGACCGCCCCACCTGGGGATCAAACCCAGGACCTTCTTGCTGTCAGGCAACAGCGCTACCCACTCAGCCACTGTGCTGCCCATTTCATAGGGTACATACTGTTTTTTTACTGTAGCATTAAAATAATCTCTGTACAGGAACTAAAAGTGAAAAGGTCAATGATAAAACATCGGTTTTGATTATGTAGCTCGTCTACTAATTTTGGAGACACAAATAATGCTTGGTAGAAATAAAAATTCTGCTCTGGTAAACAGAAGTGGATTATAAACAGCTCATATGCATAGCTGAGCTCAGTTTCATAGCCAGCTTTTGTAAAGACTTTCCTTTATTATCTATCTGTTGCACTATTACCATTTTACAGGTACAATAACATGCAGAATTAAAGTATATGACGCAGGTTAATCAATCAGAGTTGTTCAGTATGATCACTTTAATCAGCCTTTATTTATTTACACATATATGATGAAAGAAACGTAACAAACAAAAGTCCAGAAACATTTAATAACATTCACTTCCAAATGCAAATCGTCGAGTATGGAAACGTAGCTGAATAAAAAAACCAATAATAATAAACTCAACACTGAAAGAACATAAACATTCAGCTGTGATAGAATAGCGTGAGGTGAAATGTGAATGTGCAAATATTACTGAACCGTCTCCCCGACTATTAAACATGAATGTAGCGCTTTTCATCGACACACCTTCACTTTACATCGAACAGAATTTGTATAGAAGGCACAAGTTTGCATTAGCGGGTCAGAAATGATATATTTTCTATAGTTCACTCCTGTTCTTTGTGTAGTGAACACACGGTTACGCTGCGTTCGACTAAAACTTCTGACTAGAAAAAGGGGGAAAAAACGTTCCCTTAAGTGGAAAATCCTACTGGGGGCAAAACCCAAAGTTTAGCATGAGACATTTCAACACTGATGTAGAGACATCTGAGTACATGTGTATATAATAAATATTATCATTTATCACTTGCTTTATGGCAGACCTGGGGTTCCAATTATTTCTGCAAAATCTACTGTCAAAAATACTCTAGTATCAGCTGGTGACTTCTCTGTGTCCGTATAAACAGGGCTGGTCTGACCACACTCAATGTATTGGTCTTGGTAAGGAATGCTTTAGGGAAAGATTTGTCTCGACACTGTGCACAGTCAAGTGAGCTTTAAATCAGCACGAGCTCAGATGCTGGCGTGCACGACGAAATCCGCCTCCTAAACCCGATATGAAATTTGTTGACGATCACATGGACGAAAAGCCCACAGCAATCACAAGTTCATTTAATTCTTTAATAATTAAATTTTATAATTCAACGCCAAAAACAGGCATCAATAATCTTAATATTTGGTTTATATATGATTTGCTAGATTCGGGAGGGTAGTAATTAAAGTGGGTGTTTATTAGGGTGAGTATGTAATCTTTACTGATCACAAACAGAAACATGTCAGACTTCCTGGCTAAAAGGCAAAGATGCTTTGGTTATAAGCGCCGTAGCCTGGTAAAAGTCAGCTGGGAACTTTAGCTGATATCGAGAGGAAGCTTGAACGACGAGGGTGAATTAAAACTGCACTGAAATGAGCTGAAAAGAATAGGAAACGTTTGTCCCGACGTTTAAAGCTGCAGTGTGTAACTTTGGCGAATTCCTGACCTACAAACTCAAACGTTCAAGCTGTAACCAATCTGAGCGGTTTTATCATCCTAGTCCACACAAATACGCACATTCTCTGTGTTCCTGTCACGACCAGACAGCAGGGGTCACTGTTGCTGCGATAACGGATGCATTTTTAGCTCTAATAAAGCGGCAGCAGAGAATTCGAGTTTGTTTTGTGTTTTTGTTTTGAAAAATCACCACCCTGGATTGTTTTCAGCAAACGTGCATCGTCAATGATCTAAATATGAAAACATTTTGCTGTGTGAAAGGGAGAGCAGCCTGACAAAACCTTCTAAAAAAAATCAGACCCAAAATCTCTGATTATTACTGTTTACTGTTTACGAACTGCAGCTTTAATCTGTTTACTGTCACAAAACCCCAAATTCTTTCAGGAATTATTAAACACTATATGACCAAAAGTATTGGGACACCACTTGTAATTACTGAATTCATGTGTGTTTCAGCCACGACAGTTGCTACCAGGTGTAATAAATCAATCATATAAAAGAGTTGATATGCTTTTGACTTTGCAGCAACAGTTTAGGGAAGGCCCTTTCCCGTTCCAAGCTCTATAAAGACATGAAGCGTCCCATACACAGATCCCATATATATATCAAAGCCTTTCCAAAAGATCACACAGAGGTCAGTCTATCTTAATACCAGTTGATTTTGAAATGCGACGTCCGACAAGCTCAAGGTCAGGTGTCCAAATACTTTTGGTCCTATATCATATCTATGTATTACGAGACAACGGAACGTTCTGGCTGACGTTCTTCAGTGTCGCAAGATCTTTAGGGACGCAGATTTAGCCGAAAAGCACAAGAAAACCTCGGAATTTAACCAACACACGTAGTGAATACAAAAATAAACTAAAAAAAAATACATCATGAAACCCAGACTGTGAATGAAACCTTCTCAGGTCCGTTAAAGGTTCTGGACTGGACTTCTGCAGAGTTTCTGTCCTTCAGCTCACCAGTCCAACAGGAAGTCCAAGAAAAAGAAAGAAAAAAAACAAGCTAGAATTAAAGGTGGGGTAAGGGAACACGAATCCGGACGAGGGGGCTTCAGCCCTCCTGCCCAAAATCCTCGGTGAACTTCCTCAGCTTCTCTAGATCCTGCTCGTTTACGGTGGGCTTGGTGTTCGCCAGCGACAGCATCATGTCCGGCTGGAGGAGAAGAGACAGAGCGCTGAGTTAGAGGCAATGAGAATTTATATTACATTAAAACCACCTCCTTTTTTCTACACTCACTGTCCTTTTTATAAGCTCCACTTACCATATAGAAGCACTTTGTGGTTCTACAATTACTGACTGTAGTCCATCTGTTTCTCTACATGCTTTGTTACCCCCCTTTCACCCTGTTATTTAATGGTCAGGACCCCCACAGGACCACCACAGAGCAGGTATTATTTAAGTGGTGGATGATTCTCGGCACTGCAGTGACACTGACATGGTGGTGGTGTGTTAGTGTGTGTTGTGCTGGTATGAGTGGAGATTTTAAACACCGTGTCCACTCACTGTCCACTCTATTAGACACTCCTACCTAGTCGGTCCACCTTGTAGATGTAAAGTCAGAGACGATCGCTCATCTATCGCTGCTGTTTGAGTCGCTCATCTTCTAGACCTTCATCGGCGCTCACAGGACGCTGCCCACGGGGCGCTGTCGGCTGGATATTTTTGGTTGGTGGACGATTCTCGGTCCAGCAGTGACAGTGAGGTGTTTAAAAACTCCAGCAGCGCTGCTGTGTCTGATCCAGTCATACCAGCACAACACACACTAACACACCACCACCATGTCAGTGTCACTGCAGTGCTGAGAATCATCCACCACCTAAATAATACCTGCTCTGTGGGGGTCCTGACCATTGAAGAACAGCATGAAAGGGGGTAACAAAGCATGTAGAGAAACAGATGGACTACAGTCAGTAATTGTAGAACTACAAAGTGCTTCTATATGGTAAGTGGAGCTGATAAAATTACCAGTAAGTGTAGAAACCAGGAGGTTTTGGCTTTGGCTGATCGGTGTACTTATATTACATGTGAAAAGAACTCTTCAGCGCTGAGGAGGCGTCGGACGCTCCCTCGTCATTCACTCAGATCATCAGTAGGAGCATTTTAATTAATCTAAGAATTTAGATACGCCCTGTTCTCGGGAGTGTAGGATGATGGGAGATGCGCTCACCATGGAGACGACCGGCTCCAGCAGCTTGTCCCCGGGAACCTCCATCCACGTCATCTCTACGGCCTGAGGGTCTCCGGGAGAACACGGGGTCAGCAGGTCATCCAGGATCACCTTGGGATTGTCCCTGGAGGGGCCACGTACCTTCAAACCATAACATATGCATAAAAGAAGTGATTCGAATTTACACGACATGGTCAAAAGTATTGGGACACCAGGTCTAATGAATGAATGAATTTGAACGTTTCAGCCACAACAGTTGCTTAGAGGTGTGATACATTAATGGTATGACTTGGCAGCAATAATTTAGGGAAGGCCCTTGTGCACAGAGCCCCGGAATTAACCGGCAACTTCAACGTCAAAGGACATGCACAAATTCCCACGGACGTACTTCAAAGCCTTGTGAGAAGCTTCTCATAAGCGCTGCTGTTGTTCTAGCTAAAAAGATCACACAAAGGTCGCTCTGATTTAATATCAGTCCGTCGAGCTTACAATCAAGTGTCCGAATACTTTTGGAAATCAAAACAAGGAGCCACGTACCTGTTTGAAGTGCGTGGCCGACTGCACCTTCCTGACGGGCTGCATGAGCGCGTCCCGCACGATGATGCTGATGTCGGCGCCAGAGTAGCCCTCGGTCTTCTTGCCCAGGGTGACGAAGTCGGCGTCGGACAGGCTGTTGGGCGTGGTGCCCAGGTGCAGCTTGAACATGTAGGAGCGGGCGTGCTCCTCCGGCAGGGGGATGTAGATACGCTTCTCGAATCTACACACATACACACACACCGACACACACTCGTCAGTGCTGACACCTCGAGCTCTCGGGTTCGAATCTCGTCTCTGCTATCAGCCAGTCGGGTGCCTACGCAGACGCAGGATTGGTTGTGTGTCCGTAAGGGGCGGGATGATAGCGGAACAGGGTTCCTCGCTGCCCCTGCTGGTCGATCTATGGCGCTAGTCCCTTGCATGGGTAGGGGTGGGGGTCCTCGATGGGGGTGAGGGGCTTAGAGCCAGCGAGGACACAGAGAGCGAAACTTCAATTGGTCACGACTGGATTGAGTGAAAAAGGGGACAAATGATTGGAAACCCCCCTATTGCAGACCCTTTGCTCAGGGGTCCAGGTTTTGTGCTTCTTAAGCCACACCCTACGTCTTTATTCTTCACAATGTGTTCCTGATCTGCAGCGCTGCCCTGAAGCTCAGCGGTGATGTTCTCGACACCCGCTCGAACGTAAATACACATAAAGCAACTCGGATGATTCACCGGGTGGTGCAGGCGGTGACGTCTCAGTGCCCGTATAAATACAACAGGTCTGACCGCACCCAGCGGGCTTCGCAAGCACGTGCCGCGCTATTTATAACGTGACCGAGCTCACGTCATCACTAATCCATCCTCACAGTCAGACGGGGTTGAAAAACCTGCTCGGCAGGACCTGAGAACTGCTCGTCCAATCAGAGCGCAGAACACAGATAACGATCGGCGGTGGAGGAGCGGCGGGTAGGAGCTTCAGACCGCGATCCGTCTGCTTCTACTTGCAGGAAAATCAGGCGACCAGGGAGAACATAAAACGCCCTTGACATCCTGAAATCCTGGGTTTGCGGCATAGGGTGCACCTTAACATTTACAGCATTTAGCTTTCGCTTTAATCCTTTAATTGTATCACAGCTGTATCCTTAATTAATTTAAGCAACTATGGGTTAAGGGCCTTGCTCAGGGGCCCCAACAGTGGCATCTTGACTACTAGTCCAGTACCTTAACCACTAAGCTACCGCCACCAAGTTGCATCAGACGTTGGCTGAAAAGATCATCCGAATGATTTTGTCCCAGACCCATTGCTCAGGGGTCCAGGTTTTGTGCTCCTTAAGCCACGTCCTACATCTCTATACTTTATGACGCATTCCCGAACTTGCTTTGTGAAGTTACTAGGAGTATTTCTGTAGCTAAGCTATTTCGGCTGGCAGTGCCCGTCCTCCTTTATTAAAACTAAAATACAGGAATACCGCGATCCCGCCGAGACCCTACGATCACGTCCACGTACTTACTGAATGTCTTTCTTCGCTCGGACGGCCGATCTGCGCTGCTGAGATTAACTTTACATGATAATAAATAAAGCAGAATGGACCCGCCACTCGTAATTACCGTCTCCTGATGGCAGAGTCGAGCGTCCACGGGATATTCGTGGCCCCCAGCACCAGGATTCCCTTGTTGTCATTTCCGACACCTAAGAAAAAAAAAAGTGGAATTTATTCTCCTCTGGAAAACTGTGCTCCATGTGTTCCTCCACTGCTCGCAACGGCACCACGACAGCACAGACTCCTAACAGTATAAGGCTTTCTGTACAGGTAGGACCTGATTTTGACCCAAATCCCCCCTGCCCAAATTAAAAGCAGCTGATTTGCTACCTGAACTGTAACGCTGGACCAATTCAGGCTGAATCTAAAGCCTAAATGACCCAGCACAGCGGGTCGAACAGCCTGCGTGTCACGTGCGCTTCCGGGACCGGATCAATCCCAGTAAGCCAAGGATCACATTTTATTTGCATTAATGGAGAAGCACCGGCATGCATTCCTTTCTTGCGCTTGGAGGATTAAGAGAACTCTCCACCAGGGGTGCAGAACAGCCAAAGTGAACGCACTACCAATGAGGTTATGCATTTTGCAGAGTATGTAGTTTGGGACACAGCACCTAATCCTAGTTTCTCTACTTTTATTTATTTATTTTTTATGCATTTTCTCCCGATTTAGATTTAGCGCACTCAATTTTTGTCCAGATACCACATCCGAGGAAAGCACGTCGCTGTACATGCCTCTTCCGACAGGCGTACAGCCCTCCTCTTCTCGCCCCTGCATTCTGCACAGACGTCTCTTCCGCCAATCAGGGTCCTTACACAGCGTATGAAGACCCACCCACACACACATAGTCCGGTTAAGGGCCAATTAGTATCTGCTGCGGGCACTGCCAATTATGCCCGCTAGACGGTGCCCAGTCGACCGGTGGCAACACCGAGTTTTGAACTGAGGAGTTCAGAAACTCTGTGCTGGTGAGCTAGCGGAATATCCCGCTGTGCCACCTGGGCGCTTGGTTTCTTCACTTCTATAAAACTAGAGTTATTATTTCCAAAATGGTCATTTTAGTCTGGAAATCACCTTAAAATCCAGCATATAAGCAGAATTTTGGTCTGATTTGAGTCAGTACAGTCTGCTCAGTGTCGATGCCAGTCTGATCTATCCTGGCACCGGAGTAAATGTGGGTATTGTGCTCGACCGAGCCGTGTTTATTTCTGAGAACGGGGACGAACACGCACAGTTAGCAAAGCATAATCAGCTGTAAGAGCGCTGGTTCTCACCCTGCATCTGGACCAGGAACTCGGTTTTGATCCTGCGAGCCGCCTCGCTCTCGTTCTCGCTCCTGGAGCCGCACAGGGAGTCGATCTCGTCGATGAAGATGATGGACGGATTGTGCTCTCTGGCCAGCTCGAACAGATTCTTCACCAGCCTGAAGGAAACGCAGTAAATGACAGCTCGTCGACTCCAATATTACTGTGACTACCGTAAAAAAGTATGTGGACGCCAGGCCTTCCTGTCCAACATCTTAACAAACGCTATACTGACTGACTGACTGACTGACAAATTCCAACAGACACACTCAAGAATGTTCCGGAGCGAGTCGGTACTAACGTGGGTGGTTGCGGAATGTGGCGTCTGACAAGCTCATGGTCGGGTGTCCACATACTTCTGGCCCTAAAGTACTCAAATACAGGCCTGTACAGAGCTACTGAACACCTTCGGGGTGAATCGGAATGCTGACTGCGAGCCAGGAGTTCTTATCCAACGTTAGTGCCTAACTTGACAAACGCTATACTGACTGAATGACCACAAATTCCCATAAACACATTCCAGAATGTGTGTCCGTGTGAACGTGTAGCTTTGGAGTGTGATGTCCAACAAGCTCAGTGGTCACGTGGTCAGGTGTCCACATACTGTGAAGTACCCAAATACAGGCCTGTACAGAGCTACTGAACACCCTAGGGGTAAATCAGAACACTGACTGTGAGCCAGGCGTTCTTGTCTAACATCAGTGCCTGATTTGAATGCTATACCGACTGAACAACCACAAATTCCCACAGACACATTTCAGAATGTGAGTTTGTGTGATCATGTAGTTTTGGAACGTGGTGTCTGACAAGCTCGGGGTCAGGCGTCCACATACTTTTGGCCCTGAAGTACCCAAATACAGGCCTTCACCGAGCTACTGAACACCTTAGGGGTGAATCGGAACACTGACTGTGAGCCAGCCGTTCTTGTCTTGCCTGACTTGAATGCTATACTGACTAAATGACCACAAATTCCCACAGACACATTCCAGAACGTCCATATGAGCGTATGGGGTTTTGGAATGCAGTGTCCAATAAGCTTGTGGTCAGGTGTCCACATACTTTTGGCCCTAAAGTACCCAAATACAGGCCTGCACAGAGCCCTCACTTTTACCTGACTGAACACCCTGGGGGTGAATCGGAACACTGACTGAGCGCCAGGTGTTTTTGTCCAACATCAGTGCCTGACTTGACAAACGCTATACTGACTAAATGACCACAAATTCCCACAGACACATTCCACAATGTGTGTCCGTGTGATTCCCACAGACACATTCCTGAAGGTGTGGTGTCCAGCAAGCTCATGGTCAGGTGTCCACATACTCTTGGCCCTAAAGTACCCAAATACAGGCCTGCACAGAGCTACTGAACACCATGGGGGTGAATCAGGACGCTGACTGTGAGCCAGCCGTTCTTATCCAACATTTGGGGTCTGATTTGAATGCTATACTGACTGAACGACCACAAATTCCCACAGACACCTCCTGGCAGAAACTCACTTTTCACTCTCTCCCAGCCACTTGGACACCAGGTCTGAGGAGGAGATGGAGAAGAAGGTGGAGTTGTTGGCCTCCGTGGCGACGGCCTTGGCCAGGTACGACTTCCCGGTTCCGGGGGGCCCGAACAGCAGGATCCCCCTCCAGGGGGTGCGCTTACCTGCCGACACCAAACACAACGAGTTAGCACATCCTGTTAGCACCACACACGGCACAAGACACAGCATTGAGGCTCCTTCCATTTAAATGCAGGTTTTGTTTTTGCATTTTTTCCCATATTTCACCCAATTTAATCATCACCAATTCCCCAATTGCGATGACCTCACGTGGGCAGAGAAGAGGAGGAGAGCCGAGACCATCACGCGTCCCCTGCTGGCCGTATTTTTGCACCTGCTGGCGCCAGATGCCTGATGTCCATGTACTTCCGGCCACATAATGTATTCATGTGGCAAACCCTGGCATGCCGCCGTATTAATTTGTTTGTTTTTTCTAAATGCCATATCAGCTGAATAAAAGATTCTATCCTTAAAAATAAAAAAATGTGGGTTGTTATGTGTCTATAGGAATTTATGAAAGTACAGCGGTACCTTGTAACTCGACGTTCCCTCACATTCGACATGTTCAGCCTTTTTTAATTTGATTTTAAATTAACAATGAACTGCCGCTTTGTTTGGTGCTATGCTTGAGCGGTAAAACATCATCAAAGTGCGAATATGAGACGAATAACAATCAAATCCATTCTGTGTTTATCTGGATTCTCCTCCCTGTTTCACTTTTAAACTTGTGTTACAGCTCCAGCTTCTGAGAAATCATGAGAATCAGAATCAGCTTCTCCCAGAGTCTAAAACACTTCTGGTTGAAAATAAAGCTTAACGTGGTTTAATGTAGTAAAAGAAGGAGACAGGAGCACTAAACTTCTCTTCATTATTACTGCTCATAAGTTCCTCCACTAATCACATTCCTCACTCGCTGTTTTACTACAATAAGTCGCGGTAGGTTTTGTGCACCGCCGGCACACTTCCAGCACAAAAGCGGTTTTGTTACTTCTCGTGTGAATGCGCCGGTGCTGAGGGGAATACGGTATTCCAAGATAAAGCATCTCCAGCATTAAGAAGCGTCAGGAAACAATAAAGAAGTAAAACTAAAGTGCAGCTTGTATTATTGTATTATTATTGATGTTTAACTGTTTGTAATTGTATTTCAGTGTGTTTATATTATATTTGTGTTATTTTCAGTGTTTAAGTGTCAAAAACAACCTCATTATTTTACATGAGACTAAAATATCTGCAGTTCCACGGGACCATGGACGCATTAACACGTTCCCCAAACATCCTTATGGGAAAAAATACCTCGAAACTCGACGTCTTTAAAACTCGACGCCGCTCCCAGAACCGACTGACGTCCAGTTCACGTCCAGGTACCGCTGTATTTACATGGATTAGGGTGTTTAAGTAACCGTGAGGGTGTCTTCTATGGCATTTTTAAGTCCTTTTGCTTCTAAAGATTAAGCACTGAGGTGAATTTCTTTGTAGTTGTCTATTGTACCAGTAAACGGTTCCACGACTCGTAAGGGAAGCAGGAGACCCGTCTGAGCCCTACAGAGGAACACTCACCCGTGAAGAGATGTGGGAATTTGATGGGCAGGATGACGGCTTCTTTCAGAGCTTCTTTGGCACCTTCGAGTCCGGCTACGTCATTCCACTGAATGTTCGGCTTCTCCATGACGATGGCCCCTGTACACGGATCACATTAATAAAACATGCTCTGCCACGTTTAAAAAAAAAAGGGGGGGGGGGGGGGGATTACTTTTTCACAGATACTGAACCTGAGAGCTGGTTCTGGAACTTCTTCTTCTCGGGATCGTCTCCCTCGTCGCTTTCGTTCCTGTGATGAAGAACACGGCGTTTATAAACATGGAAATATTCAGCCACACGAACAGCATCGGGATTTGCATAAATATCAGCACCGGCGCGTTCACGCTCACCCCTTCTCGTCGGACTGGGACTCTTTGACGGGTTTCGCCGGGGCCTTTTCCTTGTTCTTCAGGTGATCCTTTAGCTTCTCCGCCCGGTCCAGGTACTCGGCACATTTGGCCCGGATGCTCTGCTTGGCTTTGTCGCCCTGAGCTTCATCTGATGGAAGAAGAGCGGTTCTGATTTATTCTCAGGAGCAAAACGGCGTATCTGGTGCGCTTTACTTGGACGTATCCAATTCCCCCCACTTGCATTTCAGACTGTGAAGCCATCTGGTTCTTTTTTTTCTTTTTTTTACCAGCCAGGGGTGGATTTCAACACACTGTACTCAGGTATTCCTCCACTGCCTATGCAGGCGACCAAACACACTGTAGGACAAAAGGTGACTGGTTTTAGCTCCACAACTTCTAAGTTGTGCATGTCTAAGTCCAGTGTTGGGCCCCTAACCCTCAAATGCCTGGATGGTGTGCTCAAAGTGTGATTCCTTATCCGGTTTTCCAACCTTCACGCAACCAGTTGTGTCTGTATCTTCTAAAGTGCCCAACCAGTCCAACGGGTCTCAGCAGTGGTGGGCTAGCATTACAGACTTCTGCACTACCCTCCATGCCTAAAATATTTTAAGGACTAGAACATAAATTACTCTGTTCATTTTATTCTGTACCACTAATAAGCATGTGAGGATGAGAAATCTATTCGATGTCGGGTTGATGCAGGTTCCCTGAAGTTCCTGTGTCTGAAAAAGCAGCAATGAAGGTCCATGAAGAGGCGATATACTCACATTTGATGACGTGTAGGAAGTACTGTACGGCGTGCTGGTACAGCCTCAAGGCCTCCTCGTAATTCTTAGCCTTGTCCTCCTGCGCTGCCTTACTGGCCAGATCGATAGCTTTCTGTAATCACACAAAGAAAATCCAACCACAGGTTACAGCCAGACAGATACACTGATACACAAGCTTTCAGTTTTAAACGTACACACAGTGAACATGAGGACACGCTCCAGTCAGCGAATTCTAATAAATCCCGTCTCATTTTTAACTCAGCTGTAGGGCTGGGCGGTGTGACGGTACATTCGGTATATTTCATATACCGCCATACTGTAAGCACAGGCAGCAAATCATAGAATATTGGTCGCTGCTGAGGAGCTGTGAAAGGAGCTATGGAGCGCCGTGCAGATTAAGTAGTTCGGTGTCATGCTGTGAAAAAAATTAACAAAAACAGATGGGGGATGAAGAGAGGGAGACCAACGATGCATCAAAAGAACCTACCAAAGAAGAGGTGTGTTGGCAGTTTAGAACAGACTAAAACACTTTATACTGCAGGTCTGTGGAGCCACGGCTGTTACAAACAACGACATTACGAACGCAGTAACGATCCACATAGACAAGGACACGATTCCTCTATAGACAGTCGAGAAAGAAGCTTTCAGAGCCATAATTAAAAATACTTCAGGTCAGTCGCTAAACCAACGTTATAAGCAAACTGGAAGTGGAGATATTTTAAGTCGTCAACTTTTTAAACCTGGTTTTATTTGTTAAAGGGAAAGCTGAGGGTAATTGTACAATACTTAAATATTAATAAACAATAAAACTGTATTTATTGCATCTGTTTCACGTGTCCTGATTCCATCATATATTGTGTCATTTTGTGGGGCCGAGTAGCTTATAGTCCTCAAAACCTTCATTATATACAGTGTATCACAAAAGTGAGTACACCCCTCACATTTCTGCAAATATTTCATTATATCTTTTCATGGGACAACACTATAGACATGAAACTTGGATATAACTTAGAGTAGTCAGTGTACAACTTGTATAGCAGTGTAGATTTACTGTCTTCTGAAAATAACTCAACACACAGCCATTAATGTCTAAATGGCTGGCAACATAAGTGAGTACACCCCACAGTGAACATGTCCAAATTGTGCCCAAATGTGTCGTTGTCCCTCCCTGGTGTCATGTGTCAAGGTTCCAGGTGTAAATGGGGAGCAGGGCTGTTAAATTTGGTGTTTTGGGTACAATTCTCTCATACTGGCCACTGGATATTCAACATGGCACCTCATGGCAAAGAACTCTCTGAGGATGTGAGAAATAGAATTGTTGCTCTCCACAAAGATGGCCTGGGCTATAAGAAGATTGCTAACACCCTGAAACTGAGCTACAGCATGGTGGCCAAGGTCATACAGCGGTTTTCCAGGACAGGTTCCACTCGGAACAGGCTTCGCCAGGGTCGACCAAAGAAGTTGAGTCCACGTGTTCGGCGTCATATCCAGAGGTTGGCTTTAAAAAATAGACACATGAGTGCTGCCAACATTGCTGCAGAGGTTGAAGACGTGGGAGGTCAGCCTGTCAGTGCTCAGACCATACACCGCACACTGCATAAACTCGGTCTGCATGGTCGTCATCCCAGAAGGAAGCTGACGCACAAGAAAGCCCGCAAACAGTTTGCTGAAAACAAGCAGTCCAAGAACATGGATTACTGGAATGCCCTGTGGTCTGACGAGACCAAGATAAACTTGTTTGGCTCAGATGGTGTCCAGCATGTGTGGCGGCGCCCTGGTGAGAAGTACCAAGACAACTGTATCTTGCCTACAGTCAAGCATGGTGGTGGTAGCATCATGGTCTTGGGCTGCATGAGTGTTGCTGGCACTGGGGAGCTGCAGTTCATTGAGGGAAACATGAATTCCAACATGTACTGTGACATTCTGAAACAGAGCATGATCCCCTCCCTTCGAAAACTGGGCCTCATGGCAGTTTTCCAACAGGATAACGACCCCAAACACAACCTCCAAGATGACAACTGCCTTGCTGAGGAAGCTGAAGGTAAAGGTGATGGACTAAACCCAATTGAGCACCTGTGGCGCATCCTCAAGTGGAAGGTGGAGGAGTTCAAGGTGTCTAACATCCACCAGCTCCGTGATGTCATCATGGAGGAGTGGAAGAGGATTCCAGTAGCAACCTGTGCAGCTCTGGTGAATTCCATGCCCAGGAGGGTTAAGGCAGTGCTGGATAATAATGGTGGTCACACAAAATATTGACACTTTGGGCACAATTTGGACATGTTCACTGTGGGGTGTACTCACTTATGTTGCAGCTATTTAGACATTAATGGCTGTGTGTTGAGTTATTTTCAGAAGACAGTAAATCTACACTGCTATACAAGTTGTACACTGACTACTCTAAGTTATATCCAAGTTTCATGTCTATAGTGTTGTCCCATGAAAAGATATAATGAAATATTTGCAGAAATGTGAGGGGTGTACTCACTTTTGTGATACACTGTACATGCTGAAGTTAAAACGTTTTATATTGTATGTATTTATGACAGTAGAATGAACCACAGACGTATAAAAAGTCCCAGTCATTAAAATTAAAACATACCGTGATTTATCGTCAGAATCTTAAAAAATACAGTGATACACATTTTGTGTCATACCGCCCAGCCTTAGTCTCAATCACGATCATGATGCTCAACAGAAGAGGCACCAGAACTATTTTATGGAAGATACAATGTGAGGGACGTTTTTTATGTCAACAAAATTGACATCAACTAAGTGGAAAAATATGCATACACTTTCTCTAAAGAGGTTAAACTCTGAAGCATTGTCTCTTTCCTCTAATTAGAAATGACTACATATAATGTAATACATCTCAGTGCCCAGATAAATAGGGCTAGTTCGACTAAGTCTTGTGCATTACAGTTTGGAAAGTCTTGGAAGCTCTGTGCAGAACTCAGGACTTCGATTTGATGCCACTCACAAACATCTAAATTCATGGAAGAGTGGTCTCTCTTTTGGCCAAGATCGAGAGGGAAACCTAAACTGTCAGCCTGTAAATCTATTGTGTGTTTAAAAAGCTGCTGGAACACACATGACACTGACCACAGTCAAGCGAGCAAAGACAAGACTGAGACAAAAGTGTTATATAAGTGAGTGATCATGTCTTGGTGCTATCTATGTTAGGGTTTTTCCTTGCTTGAGACTAATGTTTTTGGGTTTTATGACATGCTCCGGACCTAATGCGACCCTGATCAAGATAAAGCGATCAGAAAAAACGAATAAAATTGTTAATATAACCGAATTTTGACGGTAAAAACAAGCTTGACGTTTCATGTAGGCCGTACCCTAGATCACTACATGCTCACTTCGTAGGGCACCTAAGGGCGTCTAAGATACATAAATTACGCACGCTACGTAGTGCACTTTGTATACGCAAGGGAGCAATTTGGGACGGAACCCCAAACTCTAGCGCGATTCCAGACTTCAAGCGCTAAAGCTAAACGAACACAAACAAAATGCCTCAAGACAAATTAGCTATACAAAATAAGTTGATTAAACTGTTATTTTATGATATTATGAATTGTTTAGTTAGCTTAAAGCCGGCGGAAACGGCTAATGAGGCTAATGTGTACGAACGGACTTACCTGTAAGTTGTTGTTGGCAGCCATAGCGGCTGAAAAAATCCTCCAATCTCACTCGAATGCGGCGCGTTTTCACTGATAATACTTCAAATATAATGTTTCAAACGATTAATACGATAATCTGGATAAATAATGGAGAGTTCCAGCCGGTCTGAGCTGTTATTTTTCAGACTGTTGGATAATGGAGGACCAACAACTTCCGCATTAAAAATGTCGAGTGTCACTTCCACCTAGCACGGTCACGTGTGCGAGAAAAATGCTGTGACGTCACGCTCTGTGCCACGCCCACTCAGACGCTCCCGGAGCTGAGATTGATGCCGGGCTGCCATGTTGGAGAAAACACCTCACACGTGTTTAACTCGTGTTTACATTGTGTTTACATTAAATTATTGATCATAAGTAATCAATTTATCCTGATCAGGGTCACGGTGGGCGCCAATAATACACAGGACTTCACACACTTACCCATTCACTCACTCACCAATCACATACTGATATTTTTAGAAAGTAGAGTAATGGAAAGACATTGACGACATTTAACCATCACATACACTATGTTACCAAAAGTATTCGCTCGTCTGCCTTCACATGTATATGAACTTGAGTGACTCCCATTCTTAATCCACAGGGTTTAATATGATGTCGCCACTCTTTGCAGCTATAACAGCTTCAACTCTTCTGGGAAGGCTTTCCACAAGGTTTAGTGTGTTTATAGGGTTGAGTGTGTTTATGGGAATTTTTGACCGTTCTTCCAGAAGCGCATCTGTGAGGTCAGACACTGATGTTGGACGAGAAGGCCTGGCTCACAGTCTCCGCTCTAATTCATCCCAAAGGTGTTCTATCGGGTTGAGGTCAGGACTCTGTGCAGGCCAGTCAAGTTCTTCCACACCAGACTCGATCATCCACGTCTTTATGGACCTTGTGCTTTGTGCACTGGTGCGCAGTCATGTTGCAACAGGAAGGGGCCATCCCCAAACTGTTTCCACAAAGTTGGGAGCATGAAATTGTCCAAAATCTCTTGGTATGCCGAAGCATTAAGAGTTCCTTTCACTGGAACTAAGGGGCCGAGCCCAACTCCTGAAGAACACCCCCACACCATAATCCCCCCCTCCACCACACTTTACACTCGGCACAATGCAGTCAGACAGGTACCGTTCTCCTGGCAACCGCCAAACCCAGACTCGTCACTCCAGAGAACACGTCTTCACTGCTCTAGAGTCCAGTGTATGCTTTACACCACCGCATCCGACCCATTAGATCACTAATGTGTGTAGAAGCAGTCTGCATGCCGAGGTGTTTGGTTTTACACACCTGTGGAACACCTGAATTCAATGATTTGGATGGGTGAGTGAATACTTTTGGCAATATACTGCATATCTGAAGTGAACGACTACAGTGCAGATTATTCAAGTCTAAGGGCCTTGTTTAAGGGCCAGACAGTTGCAAGTTGTGGTGGGGTGTGTGCTGGCGACCACCCTGACTTCATTACCCTAGAAGAGCCACATTACATGCCTCCTCCAACACGTGTCGCCTTTAGACACAGTATCAGTACATTTATTTCATTTTATGAGGATTTTAACGTCATGTTTTACACTTTGTTCCATTCATGACAGAAACGGTAGTTACTGCTTACACAACATCCATCAGTTCAAGTTTAATATCAAACACTATTCCACCACATGTTTCACTATTAAACCATGTGTATATGTCCATATTGTTTCACCATGTAAAACTTATATTTCTTATAATTTTAGCTTATTTTTTACTTTTTTATATATTTTAATATTTTTTATCTTATTTTTATTTTATTATTTCTGCTGGTCTCACTGAAGAGCAACCAGACAAATTTCGTTGTATAACTACAATGACAAAGTCTCTCTATCTCTATTTAAAGACATCTGGCAACCCTAAATACAGGTAACAGGTGAAGAATTGTACAGGATCCGCCCAGAGATTAACTGTGGACTAAATGATAGTCTTTTAATATAATGACTGGTTTATTTTAATAGCTCTAAATTCTGTCCTTGTTAGCAGATACAATCATGTATGTTGAAGCGAATGCTTTTTTGTTTTTGATGAACCGTGTCTAACTGGCCACAATGTAAACATCATGTCATAAATAATATACGATTAAATAGGAATTCAAGTCATTGTTACTGACGTAGAAGGTAGACACACACACATATAGAGCACAACCAGCGTGACTGATACACCCAATAAGCATTTTATAATTACACTTACCTGGTACACACATTCATTCCTTGTTTTATAAGCTACATCTACCATACAGATGAACTTCGTGGGTATATGATTACCAACTGTAGCTCATCTGTTGCATTTATCAGTCAAAATGGACCCTTATAGCCAGATGATGTTTGGGTGTTGGACCATTCTAGCATGGTAATAACACAGTAGTGTTTTTTTTTTTTTTTTTTTTTTTTTTTTTTTTCCTTCGGGATCAATAAAGTATCTATCTATCTATCTATCTATCTATCTATCTATCTATCTATCTATCTATCTATCTATCTATCTATCTATCTATCTATCTATCTATCTATCTATCTGTGTGTTGTTCTGGTATGAGTATAGAGGGTGCAGCAATGTTGTTGGGATTTTTCAACACCTCTGTGTCAATGCTGGGAGGAGACCAGACGCTCCAACCAAAAATATAAAGCCTTCAGAGTCCTGTGATCATAAAGTTGTTTGTTTATTTATTAGGATTTTAACGTCATGTTTTACACTTGTGGTTACATTCATGACAGGAACGGTAGTTACTCATTACACAAAGTTCATCAGTTCACAAGATTATATTGAACACAGTCAGGGACAATTTAGTGTCTCCAATTCACCTCACTTGCACGTCTTTGGACTGTGGGAGGAAACCGGAGCACCCGGAGTAAACCCACGCAGACACGGGGAGAACTGTGACACAGAAAGGACCCGGACTGTCCCACCTGGGGATCGAACCCAAGACCTTCTTGCTGTGAGGCAACAGTGATACCCACTTAGCCATCGTGCCGCCCCACTGATAAAAGACCAGAAGGAAATAAACACATGTTGTGTCTCTAACACTCAGCCGGGTATCTGTGATATTTCTACACAGATTAATAGAGTAATAAATCAGTCACCTGTTTATCATGAAGGTATTTCTGCAGCGTCTCAGCTCGGTCCAGGTACTGCGTGCATTTCTCACGGATCTTCTGGTTTCCTTCCTTTCCCTGAGGTTCACCTGAGGAACACACACAGTGATAGTGGTAACACACCACCAAATAATGAATGATAAGCTTACCTCCCTCAGACACGGCCACAAGGTTGTGTCCGGTGAGCTGAGAGTCAAACCTGTAAGCTCAAAGCTTTTTTAGGTTGCCTAAGCCACTCCAAAACTTCCTGTTACCTTTCAGTCATTTAGTACTGTTTCCAGTAATTCACTCATTCATTCTGTACGGCATCGTAAACACACTCACGCTTCACTACATGCAGAAAAATCTTCACAGCGTGCTGGTAGGACTTGATGGCCTCCTCGTAATCTTCAGCCTGATCCTCCTGTGAAGCTTTGTTGGCGATCGCTATCGCTTTCTGAAATAAATACCGACAAGACACTCAGTTTTACTGATGTTCTGTTTTCATATTTTTCATATTTAGTTTGGACTCTGGGCTCGACTAGCTGACCTGGGTCCATGGATCTAAGAGAAACCGTACAGTGATTTATAGTCTAGTAGCAGCACTTTATACTCTATTCTGTAACTAACCGGAAGCCAGTGTAGAGATTTTAGAACTGGAGTGATATAAAACTCTAGCAGCAGCGTTCTGGATGAGCTGTAACTGTTTAATGTTTTTTTGGGAAGTCCAGTTAAGAGACCATTACAATAGTCCCTACTGGCAGTTCAGTGGATGAGCAGAACACAATATGCTCTCAGTATTAACTCAACACTTGGTAGGGTCTCTGTTGCGTCGGCAATGAGGTGATTCCCTCCCTCAGACACAACAACTGTGCCTGTAGAGTGTAGACCAGGCTGATAGCACCACTGTGATGTGTACCCGGGTAAATCCAACCCCCTTTCTTTCAAGAACTAGCCAATCAGGTCTGTGTAGAAGCCCGGAGATTTAAACCTAAATCTCTAGCAAAATAGACGGCTGTGTTACGCAAGCACTCATTACCCTACTACCTTCTTTAGATCAGACCAGGACAGCATGGAGGTCATGGTGCTATTAGGTAGATAAACATTGACTCCTACAGGGCACTAATCGAACCCAGAGCATCATACTGTACATTTACTCGCCATTTAGATAATCTGGTTCATTCATTGGCATACTTGTGATGACATTAAAGTACCTGGAGAAACCCTTCATGGAGAGCATAACAAACTACACACAGAGCATCCCCAAGACCCCACAGCTGTGTCCATGTTGTACTTAATTATTACTACGAGATGCTTTCTACATTCTGCCTCTACTTTCATCATATCAAATCTGGAGAGCACTATGGAGGTCATAGTAAAACATCTTTCATTTGTTCCTTTATAGTAAAAATAGTACATTTTTGGTGTAAAAACCATTCAGGATGCAAACAAGGATTGAAAAGGCTTCCTGTGTAGTCCCGAGTCTCCTGTAGGTTGGTGGGACCTACCTGTAGGTTGGTGGGCTCCATTGGAGGCAGTAATCAGAGGGGTAAATCCACAAGCATGGTGCAGTAGCAGCAGCACTGTGAGCTCGGCCTGATTTGAGCTCGGCCTGATTTGCGTACGAGCTGGTTTAGCTGGTGATCCTCAGCTCTGCCTGATCTGATCTAATCTGTAACACACCCATGAGTCATGAAAACAATGAGGAAGTGAAGTCGACGTCAAGAACGCTGACAGCAGGGCTGGAACTCTAACACGTATTGTTTATAGTATAATGAACAATATTTATGATCTTATATAGTGAATCATTCATTTTAGAATTTCTTAGTATTTGGCCTTCATATAGTAAATGCTGGATGTGTTTTAGGTTGTTATAAAAACTTTTGTGGCCTGGATGATGGCTTGGTGGACTGCACTGTCGCCTAACAGCAAGAAGGTCCTGGGTGGAACGATTTGAGTCCTCTGTCTGTGGTTTGCATGTTCTCCCCATGTCTGCGTGGGTTTCCTCCGGCAGCTCCGGTTTCCTCCAACAAGTCCAAAGACGTGCAGTCAGGAGATAACTAGAGATGAACTGGCCGACTGGCGATCTGTCTGGGGTGATTCCTACCTTCCTACCCAGTGAACTGCACCCACTGCGACTGTGACCAGGACAAAGCGGTCGTAAAACAGACAATTAATGAATGAGAAGCCTTTGTACAAGAAAAACAAACGTCACACGGCAGAAATTGAACATTTAGCTCCATCTAGCGGTCATCAGTAAAATTGCAATCTGAACGGTTTAAAAACAAATAAAAAACAAGTCTTATTATTAACATTATTATTGCTAATCATTAATAAGTGATAAGTGGAATCTTGCTTATGTTGGCACAATTCTGATTT